>NW_004444189.1:255342-284576 GCF_000243295.1 Trichechus manatus latirostris
CGCCCCCCCACCCCTTAGCAAAGCAAATAAAATATCTCTGGTAGAAAAGCCAGAGCTGCCTCATGCTTTGATTGTCTGCCCCTGTCTGCTGCTTCAGGTATCTGGATGGTGAATATTTTCGTGAATTGATTCAGCTACCTTACAGGCTACTTAATTAAGGATTACATCGGGTTTCCTTGCTTTTGCCTCCAAATGGAACTGAGTACATCATTTTATTTATAAAAATAAATTCAAAATGGGATTTTCCATTTGCCTCTAATTTCTTACTGCCCTGACTGGCGTTTAGAATTTGAGTTGACATACCTTCAGTTCGAGTTTTATTTGGTGATCACATGATACTTTCCTCCCATCTCTTAGAATTCTGCTGTCACACATCCTTCACTGTTAGGTTGTGATCCCTGAAAAGATTCTGTTGTCTCTTATTTTCCCAAGGAAGTGAAAAACATTTCCACAAAGACATCTTCCAGCCACTGTGGACTAAAACATCTTTGTGGCCAGCACATCTTGGGTGTAAATTCCTGACCGTATCCTCCTTTCTATAGCCACATTCACTTATTTTCTCATTCTAATCTCTACTACCCATATAAATATCCAAATGCCCCTGGTATATAAACTGCATAATTCCTTTAAAACACTCTAGAAATTTCTGGAAGCTACAGTATATCTTTTAAGGATACAGAGCAGCACCATCCAGTAGATCCTTAAGGAGTGGTGGAAGTGTTCTGTGTTTGCTCTGTCCAATACTGTGACTGGTAGCCACATGTGGCTGTTGAATAACTTGATGTATATATATGAAACAGCTGTTCATATCAACTACAATAAAGCTTATTTTGTACCATCTATCCTGAAGAACTGAATATTAAAATTTATTTAATTGTCATTAATTTAAACTTAAATGCCACATGTGGCTAGTGGCTACCAAAGTGGACAGTGCAGCCTAGAGCATGACTTCTGATCAGTTTAAAACAATTTTTAACCAGGATATATTGTCAGGTAGATTAGGTTTTACAGCTAAAAACCTACTGCCCAGGCTTCTATTTTCTGACTGACTTGTTTTTCATATATCTCTGAGCTTAAATCCAAACCCTCTGACTTTGCCTCAGGATTTACTTTCTCTCAGAACATCTAAGAGATTTTCAGTTTTCAAATTCTTCGATTTTATTGAGTATTGAACATTGTCTCTTGAATGTCCAGAATGGAGTTTCAAGCCATGGCAATTTGGCAGCAAGGATTCTGCTGGGCACTGCCCATTTCACAGTCTAAGCTCAGTCAGCCTGTTTATGTCTAGTTCCTTCTGTAGGTAGAAACCAGTTAGGAAATGTGCTAACGTGTCAAGCTGCGTATTTCAATATGAAACAGGTATTTACATCAACTACAGTAAAGCCTATTTTTATACCATCTATTCTGAAGTGACCTAATTTTTTTTTTGGAAAATGTTCTTGTAAGTTCCCGAGTAGTCAGATGAGATTTTTTTTCTTTCATTTTTGAAAATCCTTCCATGTCTTCACACATGCTCTGTTAATGCACATCTTCAGTTTCTACATTATACTGACACTGTCGGTTTTAAGACATAAGCAGACTTTCTTTAGAACTTTAAGGGTATGTGTCACACACCTATCTCATGTTAGAGACATCCCTGAAAACACCCTTACCTACATACACCTGGAAATTATAATTAGTTGGACCCCAGATGAGATTAAATGTGCAGCTTTTTAATTTTTTTCGTTTGCCTTTCTTTGATTTTAGTTACAGAGATAGAATTAGTGCTCAAGAAGACAAACAGCTCTAGCAGTTACGTCAGTTTTAATGTTTTTTTAAGCCATGGATATGGCATGGCACTCTTACATTATAAATAATTTTCTATTAAGAGCCAGATGGAGAGTTAAAGGCAGATGGCACTTTCAGGAATAAAGGAATGTGCAACTCAAAGATTGTGCTCAGTTTTAGTAAAAGACGGTCTCAGCTTTTTCTCAGCTCACCATCAAGCCACCCTTTGCAGCTCCCGTGCTCCCAGATCGACACCCTCCTCCATGTGTTGTCATTTTTTGTCCTAGAGAGAGGAATGCAAGGCTGGTTGGTAGTCACATTATTCTTTAAAGGAGATGAGCCTCTTGGAAAAGACTAGGGATTCCCATGGCACAAGGAATGATAGAACAAAATGAGGAGGGATCATGAAGTTCTTGTCAATACTTTCTTAGTAATGGGCTTTAGGACTGGAATACCATGCACGAAGCCAGTTCCCTGCCTTTCTAAGATTGATAGGCTTTCTGACAAGGGACAGGAGTTCTCTGCAGACAAATCATTAGACTGAAGTTTCTATAGTGTAACAACTACTTCTGTGCTGGGAATAGCTATTTGCAAACTCCATTGTGCTTTAGGCTATTTAATAATGCTCATGCAATCATATGCAGTTCATAAAGGTATAGAGAGAGAAAATGAAAGGTCAAAGGCAAGGGCATGGAATTAGAAGGAGAATGCAAGGTCTAGTTCACACTTCTTATTCATAACATAGTTAGAATATGCCTTGCAAACTGGATACTAAAAATCATTCCTTAAATTACACATTCTAATATAGGAAGGAATGATGTCTTTTGAAAGTAACATATTAAAATAAATTTATGAAAATTTTAAAAACTCTCCTCAGAAGGGTTCTCGTATTTGTACCACATATCATAGAGTAGAATAAATTATTTTCCATGTATTGAACTTTAGAACCAAAACCAACACAATAAAAAATGTTTTCTTCATACTAACTTTACCATTAGCCTCTGGCCACATAAGAAATCACAGTAATTCCTCCCCAACCACAGGTTGTGGGTGTCCGTTTGCTGCTTCTGCAGCTCCAAGTGCCCTGGTTCAAATGTTTGTGAGTCACTCTGCTTGGGATCTGTATTAATTTCCTAAGGTTGCCATAACAAATTACTACAAATTGGGTGGCTTAAAATTTTATTCTCTCAAAATTCTGGAGGTTGGAAGTCAAAAATTAAGGTGTTGGCAGGCCCACGCTGTCTCTGAAGGCCCTAAGAGAGGACCCTTCCTTGCCTCTTCCAGCTTCTGGTAGCCCCAGGCATTCTTTAACTTGTGGCAGCACAACTCTAGTCTCTGCCCTAATCTTCACGTGACCATCTTTCCTCTGAGTCCATCTGTGTCTCTTCTCTTCTTAGAAGGACACCAGTCATATTGAATTACTGCCCATCCAGCATAACTTCATCTTAACATGATTGCATCTACAAGACACTATTTCCAAATAAGGTCACATTCACAGGTACTAGGGGTTAGGACTTCAACATATGTTTTTTGGGGGACACGATTCAACCCACAGTAGGGGCTATTTGAACAGAAGTGTTGGGAAGGAGGAGGAGGATGGGCAACAAGAAGACATGTTTTTGTGCTATGTCTTGATAAATCTGGACATAAGGTCAGCACCTTGTTGCCTGCTAGGCACGAGGAAATGAAGACATATAAGATGGGCCAGGAAAACAGGAGCAAATCAAGCCGAGCCATAAAATGAGGAAGACATTGGACATTTAGAAAGAGGAAAAACATAGCAGGAGTAAAGGGGGAACTGGCAGAGAGGGGCATATACCTGTTTGTATGTGTCACAGCAAAACACATTTACAAATATCTCCTTAAAAATTAGGAGGTGAGTCCTGAAATATATCTAACAAGAGAATATTTCTACTTTACTGTATATAAAATAATACTGAAACTTTTTATTTCAGGTGCTCTATCATAATTTTTTTTTTAATTGGAGCCCTGGTGATGCAGTGATGAAGAGCTCAACTGCTAACCAAAAGGTCAGCAGTTCAAATCCACCAGCAGCTCCTTGGAAACCCTATGTAGCAGTTCTGCTATGTCCTATAGGGTCTTCACGAGTCAGAATCGACTCGACGGCAATGGGTTGGTTGGTTGGTTTTTAATCATAGTTTTTTAAGGCGCTCTTGTGGTACAGTGGAGTCCTGGTGGCACAGTGGTTAAGAGCTCAGCTGCTGAACAAAAGGTGGACAGTTCAGATCTACTAGCCACGCATTGGAAACCCTATAGGGCAGTTCTCCTCTGTCCTGTAGTGTTGCTACGAGTTGAAATCGACTCGATGGCAACAGGTTTGGTCTTTCTTTTTTTTTTTTTGGTTGGTGGTGCTACGGCTAAGCACTCTGCTGCTAACAGAAAGGTTGGCGGTTCAAACCCACCCAGTGGCTCCATGGGAGAAAGACCTTGTGATCTGCTCCCATGGTGATTATAACCTAGAAAAGCCTGTGGGGCAGTTTTGCTCTGTAACGTGGGGTCGCTATGAGTCGAAATTGGCTGGACAGCACCTAACAATAATAACATCATTGTTTTATTTTAGTGAATATTTAAAATATGTATGAGGTCTTATTTTATTATCTCAATCCTCATAACTCTATTTTTTCCATTAGTTCTTAAATCCTCCAATGAGGTGTCTTTTACCAATGGATTTTCAAGGATATAAACTGATTTGAGAGAGGATATTATAGTTCTAAAAGACTATTTTTACTGCACTTAATAGGATCAGTTTAATTTTTTACATGTGTACAAGTAGTGGAGAAGTGGCAATGTTAATTATTAAATACCAACAGCTGCATTTGTTTATTGTGTGCGTAGGTGAGCCTCACTGCATACCAAATGCATTGTGTGCAATTTTCTCATTTAATCCTGAGAACAACTCTCAAATAGTTTTCAAATAGGGACATTTACGCTTATTTTAAAAAGTTTATTTTCATGTCTTCAATTACTTTGTAGCCTCAAGAGCAGATCTATAACTACGTATATTCCTCCTTTGTCATTTTATACCCAGTAGGGCTACGACAAGGAGCCCTGGTGGTATAACAGTTAAGCGCTCGACCTTTAACCTAAAGGTTGGCTGTTTGAATCCACCCAGCAGCTCTGCGGGAGAGATGACCTGACAATCTGCTCCCATAAAGATTACAGCCTAGAAAACCTTATAGGGCAGTTCTGCTCTGTCACATGGCGTTGCTGTCAACTCTGTGGCACCTAACAACTTCAGCAACAACAGGGCTGGGAGTAAGATGCGATAAGTGAGGCCTTTGCCTCAGGTTCAAAATTTAAGGAGGTGCCAAAAAATCTCAGTAATCAGGATGAATAACATTTTAATGCAATATTTAAAAATATTAAAAGATTGCTTCAGTCTATGCTCACCATCAAACCACCCTTCACTAGCAACCATTACCCCAGATCCAAAACTTCCTCCTTAAACACTAATGCTGGTGAGGTTATAGAGAAATGGGCCTATTCATTCATTAACGATGGCATTGAAACTGGTCAACATCATTGAAAACGACATGAAACACATGTTAAGAGGCATGAAGCTATTCGTTCATGGTGCATCGAGGAGTATTAATTTAGGATCATCTAAATCTTCTAGTGGAGCCATGGTGGCACAGTGGTTAAGAGCTGAGCTGCTAACCAAAAGGTCTGCAGTTCAAATCCACCAGCTGCTCCTTGGAAGCCCTATGGAGCAGTTCTACTCTGTCTTGCAGGGTCGATATGAGTTGGAATCGACAAGACCGCAGCAAGTTTGTTTTTTTTTGTTTTTTGGTTTTTTTTTGGTAAATGTTCTAGTGCTAGGGCAGACAAGGTTCCTGCTCTTAAACAAGCTTACCTTCTAGAGTAGGAAGACAATAAATAAGTAACAAAACAAACAAAGTAATTTCAGAGAGTGGTAAGTACATGGAGACAATGAAACGGGACAAAGTTTTTGTTGTAAGTCACATGAAGGCTAGGATTTTGTCTGCTTTGTTCACTGCTATATCCTAACACCTAGAACAGAGCCTGGCACATTGTGAACACTCATTAAGTATTTGTTGATATTTATAAAAGAGCTTAGGGAAAGAGTATATAGTGAGTGTCAGAGGGTGAGAGGAGATGAGATTGGAAAGTCGAAGCAAAGGCCAGGTGAGGAATGATCTCAAAGACTGCAGCTTGGGATTTTACTTTACTTCTAGCGAGAAGCCTGGGGAATTATGATTTTGATCTAATGACTGTACATTTTTGTGTTTCTCCCAAGGAAATGAATCAACAGAAGTAAAAACCCAGTTGCCCAAAGAATCTCATTATCGTGTTGTTCATTAAAAAAATTTTAAAAGACTGCTACCAACTTAACTCAGCATAAGGGTATGGAAAAAAGTTTAATAAATCATAATTCATGAACCTAATGGAATATTATACAACAATGTTAGGATGGTGTGTATGAAGACACTAGAAACATAGGAAATGCTTAATATGTTTACTGAAAAAAGGCAGAATAAAAAAGTATATGCATACTGACATAATAACTGTAAAAATATGTCTGCAAACACTGACTGGAATGGAATATACAAAAAGAAAATAGATATGTTAGGTAGTAGAATTTTGAGTGATTGTTTTCTACTTTGCAAACATTATCTTTACTATTATTGCTGTATCATTTCTATAAGAAAAATACAAAATTTTCCATCTCACTCCCACTACAGCTATCCTCTCCATAGGTATGCAATAAATACCGACTGCTTTTCACCTATCTTTGAAGTCTTGTTTTCTCCTCTTTTACTGAAAGTTCTGTGTGCAGCATACCTTATGCCTACAAGTACATTAAAAGGAGAGCTATGTAGTAGTAAAGTGAAATGTGTCTTTTTTCATGATGCACACAGTGTGATGGTCACAAAGCTGAGTAAATCACTAGGCCTTGGCCTAATATAAAATGCTGGTAGCCATATTTTTTGCATATGGAAAAAATTTGATAAAACTAGTTACATTATTAAGGGAATATTGAACGGCAAAACGAGAATTATAGTAAACACCCCATTTGAAAAGAAAAGCATGTACCCTCAGTGGGACATATCCTTTATGGATGTCTGTATTTGTTGATTATAAAATTTTCTTTTTCTTCCCTAGATGGAAAACAAAAAGCTAGTATGTCCTCAATATGGACTCAAGTCTGACTTTCATGAATTTAAGGAAAGCCTTTAAAGTTCAGGTTTGGGAAGGAAATTTCATCATGTAAAAAGAATGTGTATAGTGATAAAAACAAAGAAACAAAACTATATACTTGTTCTGACCTATATACATAAGCACAACTATATCTATTTGAGAAAAATTATCTTTTAATTACAGACTTAAGTATTGTTTTTATTTTCTTTAATATTTCAAAATTTTCTAAATGCTTTACAGTGATCATGTCTTTTATAATGAGAGAAAGCTAGGATATAAATATAGCATTTCAGAGGGATGATAGAGAGAAAAGAGCATCAGCATTTGAGGTACCTAACATGCTTGGCTTCTCACTTCCGTCTCCTCTTTGAGCTTCAGCTTCCTTGTCTGTAAAGGATGATGGCCTCATTGACTGCTTATGTAGAATAAGGGAGATGACATGTAAAAAAAATATTTAGCACATAATAATTGGTCAACAACTATTTCCTTCTTCTTTGCCTAACTTTCCGTGGTATTTAGAACAAGGGTTGAGTTTGCTAGTTGGTCATGTCTTTTATGATAATGGGGGGAGGTCATATAGGTGGTTCAGTGTGCAGCCTTGAAGACGTGTGTGATATGGAAGACAGATAAAAGGAAGCCTCCTTGTAGGAGAATAAGCATTATAAGGGGATTTGACTTTTCTTCGTAAAGAACATCGGGCCCTTATAGGGGACACCCAACCATTAACAGTTTTAATCCAATTCTTGTTTTAAACCTAAGCACTGAAGCCAGTTCCTCTTTATATCTTGAGATGGTGGATTTCAGATTCCAGATGCAATGTCATAAGATAAAGAAATTTAAAGTTCCTAGCAAATAGACCCTTAAATTACCTTAAACTAAACTTTAGTAGCTCAGTGGAATATTATACAACTAATATTCCTGACTGAATTTTCTTTGGTATTAATTTAACTGAAAGAACTGCTTTTATAATTTTCTTTAATCCTAACCATTTAGTATCTTTTATCTACAAGAAAACAATTCCTTTTTATTTTTCAAGGGATGAGGAGATATTATCTCTACTATATCAGCATAGGGTATATCTTTTGTCTTAAATATATACACACCCACACACCAATTGCCATTGAGTCAATTCTGATCCATAGCGGCCCTATAGGACAGAGTAGAGCTGTCCCATAGGGATTCCAAGGTTGTAATCTTTACGAAAGTAGACTGCCACATCTTTCTCCCGAGGAGCGGCTGGTAGGTTTGAACCACTGACCTTTCAGTTAGCAGCCGAGCGCTTTAACCACTGTGCAACCAGGGCTCAAAAACCAAACAACCCATTGCCATTAAGTCAATTCCAACTCATAGCAACCCTATAGGACAGAATAAAACTGTTCCATAGCGTTTCTAAGGAGCAGCTGGTGGATTTGAACTGCTGACCTTTTGGTTAGCAGCTGATCTCTTAACCACTGGACCTCTCTCTCTCTCTCTCTCACACACACACACACACACACACACACACACCCCACACGCACACTCTTACACATTTACCTTTTTCTTATCTTGGTTCATGTCTAGTCTGTAAGGAAATAAACGTGAGGAAAGAGTTCTGTGGAATGTTAACTGCACTGGTATTATTCTTCCTTTTATCATGCCCCAAGATTCACCAAAGTTGATATAAATTCACCATGCCTTCTTTAAAAAGCGTAACAGCAAGACATTCTTCCTGTAGGAATCAGACTGTAAAAGGTGATTTTCTTTTACTCCATTTGGTTTAAGCCTGTAAAAAGCATTAACTGAAAAATCTGATTTATTTGTTAGGGCATTTATTGCATTGCTAAGTTATATTTTCAGTTCTCAGTGAAAGGTTTATTGAGAACATAATCTTTGAAGAGTTTTTGTTCAGGATTAAAGATATATTTTTCCTCTCTTTTGGTGAAATAATATCACATAAAATGATGCCTTTCAGGAGCTATTTTTAGTGCTGTTTACAGTCAAAGGACACGCCGTTCCATTCCTGTGAAGCAGATTCAGCCTTCCAAAACCTGCCTCTGATGCTGAGATTTGTAACTTCCGTAGGGTTTCAGAGGAATGAAAGGTTATGAAGTTACCATTTTCCATTAACTCTGTTTTACCATAATACAGATGCACCAGTAAGCTAAACTGTTTTGCAGGAACCTTTTATAGTGAAAATATTTTTCATGTTATCCATGTAATTTGGCCTAAATATTTATAACTGATCCATCTGAAATATGAAACATAAGCCATTCTTGAAGTTTAGTATGGATTTTTTTTTGTTTTTGTTTTTTTTGATAAATGAAGATTTAAATTTAAACTCCTGGTGCCATCTCTTATCATCAAAAATGAGGGTTGTCTATTTCAAATGAAACAGTGCCATAATCAACCACTTTGAATTCAGGAAAATAGGGTAATCTTTATTCTCTAAATAGAGTAAATATCAAAAGCATCACAGGGATATAACATTCACTAACAATTTACTTTGCTTCAGTCTTGATTTCCTAAAATGTTTTAGAAACTGTTGAAATATGTGAAGTAATAAGATGTCTATAGTTGATTTAAGGATGTTATGGTAAGGAAGGTCAATCGTCACAGCAATCCTTGAAGCAGGAGAAGGCTGTTAGTTTTATCCTGATCTATATCCAGAAGTCAGAAAGGTTGTGAGTTGCCTGATGTCCTTCAGGTAACAATGGAATTTCATACTCGGGCGGGCCGTGCAAGAAGCACAAACAGTTTAGTGCTTGACTACTAGCTGAAAGATTGGTGGCTTGAACCCATTCAGAGGCACCTCAGAAGACAGGCCTGGTGATCTGAAAGGTTACAGACTTGAAAACCCTATGGATCAGTTCTACTCCGCACACGTGAGGTCGCCATGGGTTGGAATCAAATCGATGACAGCTAACACCAACAACTATGCTTATGACTGCATATAACTGTATAATTGGAAAGTTGCAATCACTTCTGTTGAATGCATATATTTGGGTTTTGAGGGTATTCTACACTAACTTGTGACTTTAGAAGTTTCTTTTAAGTGTTCTGCAAGGCCTGATCCTTCTGATTACAAGGGTTAATTACTATAAATGTGTTTTTGTTTTACTAAAATAAAATTTGTCTGTCTTCTTCTATCATGTCCCCCAGTCAGAGGGTTGAAGAGTAACTGTTGTTAACTAAGCAGTAAAGACTCACATTGTTAAAGTAAAATAAGAACAAAAGTCATAGAATCATGCAGTCAGTAGCCTGCTAAATCTGGGAATCTTTTCTAAATATAACTAAGGTACAAGTATAATGTCTGACACATATGTGCTATCCTATATAAGAAAAATGTTAATGTTTGGCAAGCTTTAACAAATGTTAGAGTAGTTTTTAACAATTATATTATTTAGTCACATACAATTATAGGTTAAGAGTATATGGTTTATAGTATTTTTATATATGCTATTAAAAAAAAAATTTAGAACTCAAAACAACCATTGCCACAAATTAGAGAAAGAAATCAAAGGGGAATTTCTGCAAAAACAATGTAGGAAAGTATTTAGCTGATTCTTTCCTATAAACAGGATGGAAGTATGATCTATATTTATGGTACTTATGTGAAAATAAGCTTAAATACATGGGGGTTCTCATTGAAAAGAATATAATGTTCACTTATGTTAGCTTTTCTCCATGAGTATTTCATAATAATGTCTACATCAGTGGATGTATGAAATGTAAATATGAAAATCTATAGCATCATATTAGTATGTGGAAAAGATTACAATAATTATGTCATAAGTGAACCAATTTTTTTTTTTTTTTTAAGCCAGACTACTCTTTACTTGATTTCAAAATGAACTTAAACATTGGAAGACACCTGTTTTTCCAGGGAGGGTAGAAAATGGTCATAAATAAAATCAAAGCTAGAAAATTCGGGTTAAATGTTATTTAGTTAAAGTATGAAATTCAAAGTAAGAATTTAATATTTTCCTTTTCTGGCCTATTTTTTGGCAGTTTTATAATACCCTTTAGAGCATCAGTGTTAACATTTTCAAAAACTTGATTCATTCAGATCCTGCTGAGGGCTCTTCAGCACTTTCTGTACTTTTCCACCAGGTAGAGTTGACTGTAAAGGTAATTGTGTGTTGAGGAAAAGTTCGATCTGAAGGAGAGACCCTGCGGGGCAGATTCATATGACAGGCTTTGGAAATTATTCATCTTGTCCGTGTTAAGACTGGACTATAACTGTTGTCTTTATTTATTTAATATAGGGCAGTGGAGGTATTGACAAGAACAGTCCCTACAGAAATAGAGTTCAAAATTAAAGGAAGAGAGAGAAATATAGAAATGTGTAAAGTTTCTTTAAACATACCTTAAGGAAAACCTAAAGAATAACTGTATTACCCCTTTACTAACTGGGTTACATACAGCCTGGTATGTACATGTTTTAGCAATAAATCATTGACATGGCATGTAATGGACACTAAGATTTAAGAGTCAGAAGTCTGAATATTCTCCATTTTGTAAGTATGACCCTTTGATCATCTGGATCAAATGAAAGCACTTTATAAACTTAAGTGTTCCCTACAGATAGCATTATTGTTATTGAGTGTTTTGGGAGTCAAATGAGCTGACCATTATGGGAATGATTGCCAGGGAGATTGTGGCATTAAACAGTTCTGTTAGAATAAATGAATGACAATTGAACAATTTTCTATGTACTAAGAAACACAGCCTATTTATGGAAACTAACATAAAAATGTTATCTGTTTACCTTGAGGAGAGGAATCTCATTAATTCTTTTTTTTTTTGACAAGCAGTGAATTTACAAAGGGAATCTCAGTGTTAAACAACTGCTGTGTCTTCGTTATTAATGTAATTAAGCGTCTTGTTCATTATATAAGCCCAACACCTGGGTTTGAGAAGTTCACTATGTAGGACTAAATCTTTCTTTATATTAGTCTTTGTGTTCCCAAGAGTTTATGCCAATATCAGGGATTCCAGTCATGTTCTGCTTGACCAATTACTAACCCTTCTTTTTAGAATGAATAAATTTAAGCCTATTTTCTACAAATAAGTCACTTTTTGAAAAATAAAAAATTTTTACAGCCGTATACTCCCTCTAAGGCAAAAAGCTTTGACAAGAGGGTAATTAAATGAGCATTTTGCTTTTGATGAGTAGACAAGGAAGAGTGCTCCATCTGAAGGTTCTGTTCAGCATGGTTGAGGAAACAGACTTATCTGCACCGAAGGGTAGGTGTCTGTACAAATCATCCAAATAGTTTTCAAGAAATCAGCTGTTGTATAATCCAGTAGCCAGTGCCCATGTTGGTGTCTTTGCTACAGTGACAACAAGTGCATTGTCAAATGAATAGATGCAGGCCCCCCTGCCCCATGGCTTTGCTCTGTGAAGAGTGTGACAGTGAGCAAAAGTGAACACAGAGACCTCCACATTGTTCAGGTCAGGTTGCTCTATTTCAGTGTCTGTGGGACAGAGCACACTATTATGCTTCAGGCTGTACCCCACAGTGTATGTAATTTCATCTCATCACTTTTATCTCTTTTTAAACTTTTATGTGAACTTCAGTATCTTCATTGAATGCTCTAAGATGAGTAAGTTGAACCCACTACACTTCTATTCTTTCTGTCCAAATTTTATGAGATAAAGCATTAATAAATTCTAGGGAGGATTTTTATGGAGCTATTTAGAAGTCAATTCTTGGAAACAAAATGTAACTTGCCTTAGTTGTTTTACAAACAGATGTACTGTCAGTTTTAGGGAAACCATTTTAGAACTACGATGTGATTAAAAGCTTATAAACTATAAACTGCAGGGACCAATTCCCTTCCTATTTCAAAAAAAAAAAAAAAAGCAAAGAAAATGACATCCTCCAGGGGTTACGTTTTTGAAGATGTTCCTTAAGAATCAGGATTTGCACTTAAGATGTTTTCGCTCAAAAGCAATTATGTTTTTATTGGAGTTTCTCAGGTAAGGAAAAAACTTTTGAAGGTCCTTAGTCCTCAAGCAAACACTCAGTCATTCAACAAATGTTGCATTCCTCCCTTTGTGCCAGGAGCCAGGTCTTGTGGGAAGGAGCCCTTTTGACCTTGCCGTAGCCCAGCAACCCTGTTCTTACCATTTCCCCAGCCTCTTATTTGTCCTCCATGGGTTTTGTTTTGTTTTGTTTTCCCCTCCACTTTCAGTTCTCCGTTTTCAACTTTGACAGTCTTCTTTAGTCTGGCCAAAAAAAAAGAAACCCTCTGAATTTGTTTTGTTCTTTGTTTTTCTGTTTCAGGTAGGCTTAGAAATTTAGGTGAGCCTCTGAAGCGGAGTTAGTTGAAAGGGTGAGTGGAGAGAAATGAGAGCCACTGTTTGATCATTTCTTTGGTGACAGGAAAAAAAGTACTAATAGGTCGTCCCTGACATGCTAGTAAGTATAGCTGTGCTCACCCTCCCTGCCTGCAGTTCACAGTCAGGTTCTTCATGGATCAGAGAATCCGCAGTGTTAGAGCTGGAAAAATCCTTAAAAACTGACCTGCCCAAGGAATAAAGAAAATATCCTGCTCTATATTCATGTTTTAAGACTACTTTTCACTATGTCTTCTTATCTTCTTTGAAGTCTTCTTTTTTAATGTAGGTGAAGCCTCTGTGTGTGTGTCTGTGTGTGTGTGCGCACGCTCGCATGCGTGCATGTGTTTGTGTGTGTGTGCCTGTTGCATGGATAAGGACTGAGAAAATAAATTATGATTAGAATAGCAACATAGCATTATTTTCAACAGTATTAAGAGCATTTGCTTAGAAGTTACTCATGCTGTAAAATTCCCTGCACACGCATACCCTGAATTCAGTAGGGATTGTTTATTTCTTCCTTGTTATCTAGATTTCTTAAAAAAAAAAAAAAATTCCTGAGGCTTTTCCCAGAGAGTTTATATAAACAACATCTTTTACATTTTAAAAAATGAATTCAGAATGGAAGTGATGGTATCCTGTCCCACGTACTTTTTCAGGTTTATTTGGCCCATTATGACTGTAGAGGCTCACTGAGTGCACCCTCACCAAGCTGAGGGGCGAGGGGACCCTGGGGTCAGGTGCTGAAGCTGATGGGAGGGCCTTACCATTTGCAGCAGCATCTCACCTTTGCTGGAACAGCTCTTGAGGCATGGGGGAGGGGGCAATCCCCTCGAGACATCAGGGCCAGGAATTCCCCTAAAAGTCCAATTTCTACCACTCAGTGAAGGCCAATTCTTCACTCTTAATGCCCAAATATTCCTTTTGAAACACCTGCAACACTCCACCTCTCTAAACTGCTTTCTCTGCTGAATTTCCTTGACATTCCCTCTGACCCTGCCCTCTCACATGTCTATATGTCTCAGTGTCCGTCCTTCTTAATCAAGATATAGAACCATTGCATCATTTGAAAAAACTCTCCTGTGCCCCTTCGTCAACCTCTCCGACCATTCCTACCCTCTGGCAATCACTGATCAATTTTCTGTTTCAATATTTTGCCTTTTCCAGGATGTCGTATAAATGGAATCATATAATATGTAGCCTTTGGAATATGGCTTCTTCTTTGACTTCACATAATCTGTTTGAGACTCATCCGTAAAGTTGTGAGGTAAAAGAACATTAGTCTGAAACAACTTTAATTAGCTAGATTTTGAGGCCTAATAGAGGTGACTTGATAGAATTAGTAGGAATGAAGGAAGGGAGGGAGGAAGGAAGGAAGACAAGGAAACAACACCTATTTAGTGATTATTCTGAGAGAAAAGACCTAAAAAAATTAAGTGTAGATAACTAAAAGTGTAATCACCAAGGGACAACAATGAAGAAAGAGGGGAAACCAAAATGATAAGTGCTAAAGTTGGTGCTGCCTTGGAGGTGAGTTTAAAACAGGAATACGGAGCCACTTGGAGGTCAGGAAACAAGGCTTTGGACATAAGAAAGGTAGGATGTAGAAACTGAGATTCTATGTATAAATTTAGGAAAGCACTTCAGCCTCAGTAATGGGATGGCTCAAAAAAAAAAAAAAAAAGAAAAATCTGCTTCTAGCAAAGAGAGGCCTCAAGGACAATTGTTTGTCTCAACCTTGGCGCTGAGTGGGGATGAAAAAGTCTCTGAAAATTTGTACATGTTTAGGTTGAAATTTACACGTGTTGTGTGATTTGAGAAACCAAGGCAAGAATTTGGAGTGCCCAGGTTTTGTGAGTATCTCAGGGACCTGGAAGAAGCATAGAAAACCCCTATGGAGGTACAGATGCTCAACCCAAGCCCCTCATGATTCCCACAGATTAACAGTAGCAAAGCATGAGTTCTCAATCTAAAATTATAAGACGTGAGGAAAAAGTCATCATGAGTGAGGGTCAGTAGCAAAAACAACAAAATTAGACCTCATCCTCACCCCATAGAACTTCAGATATTGAGAATTATTGGGTATAGAACATGACTATTTTTATAAAGTAAAGAAATAAAAGAACAAATTAAAAACTTGAATAAGAGATCATCAAAATTGAACAGACAAATTTGTCAAAGAATTAAAAAGAACCTATAAAAACCAAACAAATCCAATCATTGAAGTAAAAACTCAGTGAACAGGGCAAATAACAGTAGATGCTAATTAGAGAATGGGTTGAAGTGGAAGGTGGCTCTGAAACAGAGGGGCTAACAGATGGAAAATATGAAAAAGAGTAAAGACATGAAGAGAATTTAATAAGATGATATTACATTAGAGTTACAAATTGAGAGCAGATAGAGAATTGGGAAAAGGCAATATTCAAAGATTAACGGCTGAGATTTTTTCCAAAACTGATGAAAGACATGAAACCTCAAGTTCAGGGAACACAGTGAATACTGAACAGATTAAATAAAAAGAATACTTTACATTGCAATTGCAGAACTCTGTAGAGGAAGAGAAGTACTGAAAGACAGCAAAAACAAAACCTTGTGGAATAATATCTTCAAGGGGCTAAGGAAAAATACTTTCAACCTAGACTTATATACCCAACCAGACTATTGTCCTAGACTGAAGAAAAATGAAGCCATTTTCAGACATAACAGAGAGTTTCCCACTAAATGATCTTCCCGGAGACAACCTCTATAGGTTGTATTTCAGGTACAAGAAAAGGAACATCTGAAACGTGATAAGAAAGAGGATTAAAGAACTTGGTAAACAAGGTAAATCTAAATAATAATAACATTCCCCAATGTGTGTCCTTAAAATTCATAGAAAGTAGAAATAAAATATTAGACAATAAGAACATGAGAGATGGGACTAGTATCATCATAATTAAAGTCTTCTAATGTTTGTGTATTGTTCAGCAGAATGGTAAAGATAAAGTTAAACTCTAAACTTTAAGTTAAATATACATGTTAAAAAGTTAAGGGGCCATCCACTTGGAGAACTGAGGGTGAAGGTATGAAATATGGATGTTTCTTCCAATATCCTTTATGGAATAAAACATTAAACCAACTTACCTCAAGAGAGAACACTGCTGGCTGCAGTGCCCTGGGCAGATAATTGGGCAGTTCTGCCCAGGGTAAAACTGCCCTATAGGGTTTCCAAGGAGCAACTGGTGGATTTGAAGTGCTGACCTTTTGCTTAGCAGCTGAGTTCTTAACCACTGCGCCACCAGGGCCTCCAAACCTGGATATAGGGGTGTTGAATTTAAATCAAGAGAGCATTTTACAAGAGTTCTGATCTGCATTAGGTAAACCTCTGGATATTTCCTTTCTATTGCCTCAGTGTTGATTGAAGGATTGCTGCTTCATGTTAGGAGATTCATTTCATTTTCCATTACTCTCAACTTTATATTCAAAATGCTGAGAATTTTGGAAACCCTGGTGGCATAGCAGTTAAGAGCTACAGCTGCTAACTAAAACGTTGGCAGTTCAAACCCACCAGGCGCTCTGTAGGAATCCTATGGGGCAGTTCTACTCTGTCCTATATGGTTGCTATGAGCTGGAATCAACTTGACGGCAGTGGATTTGATTTTTTTTTTTTTAATGTTGAAATAAAAATGATTTTCTGTGTTCAAATATTATAATTTTCTCCTAAGTTTTTTTTTTTTAACTAAATTAACGTGGCTGGAATGAAGCACCCAGTTCCTGTGCAAGTCGTGTATAGGACGTGAGATTTCTTATTACACACAATCCAACAATACAACCCTAAACAAATTTGTAGAGGAACTTAAAAAGTATAGCATTGCCCCCGTAGTAAGAATATATGAAGCAGCTTACAACCCTGCTATTGTGGAGAAAGAAAGTATCTAGGTTCTGAATTGTTCTCTGACGATGGTTCACTACCATCTAACCAGACTGTTGATGACTAGTGAAGTCTCTTAGAAGTTAAGTTTCATGAAGAACCTGGTTGATGTATTACTGTTCATCGTGGTGCAGGTCTGAGAGAGTTCCAGTGTTTGTTGCCCTAGCATTAATTGAAGGTAGAATGAAACATGAAGATGGAGTAAAGTTCATGATAAAAATGGCATGGAGCTTTTAAAAACAAGCAGCTTTTATATTTGAAGTATTGTCCTAAAACGTGGCTCATTTCAAAGATTCCAGTGGCCGTAGAAACAAAGGCTGCAGTAAAAATAAAACTGGGTTGGCTGATGCTATTGCCTTGAAAGTGGAACCTGAGGCAGGACCTAATTTATTGGACATATTAGCCAACATGTAGGCTTGGTGAATGATAAGGCTAATGAAGTTTCATAAAAGTATTGATAAGCAGTTTCACCAGGCCACAAGTTTGACAGAATTGCAACTTTTGTGTTTGGATTATGATCAACCTATTTGGAGAACTTGCTGTTCGGCATTTAAAATGTATTTATCATTTTTTATCAACTGACCTTTCCTGAAATCATACAGTATTGGGTTATAAGCCTTCTTCAAATCTATTTCAATGCCAGAATTTTATCAGTATATAAGAAATTCAGAGAGATTAGGTGTCAAGATACCCAACGTGATATTTGTGTGTTTTCAGTATCATGCAGAATTAAAATCCGAGGACCTGTGAACAACATTTTAGACCCTCTGTGGCTTATGCCTTCAGTTATTTCAAACATTGAAAATAGGGCCTGTATGGTTATATGCCTGCAACATTATGGTTACATCTTCTCTATTCATACCAATGTACATAAGAGCTTTGCAGCCTTTGATTTTGTTAGATTTTTACCAAGTCTTATGATGATTATTTAATGTTTTTCTATAAATTTCATTTTGTGTAGTTATGAAAACCTCCACGTTGAAAATCACAGACCTCTAATTGAAAAGTTCGTGTAAAATCTACATCGTACAGGAGTGTATATCTTTAATGTCTGCAGACCAAAAAAAAAGGCCTTACTATTAATGTAACATTTGTACTTTGGGATGCAACTTGAGAGGGTCTAAAAAAAGAATGGGAAGAGCTGTCAAATATTTTTAATCAAATATTACCTTTGTCTTGTGCAGGATATAGAGAATATGCCTTTTAATTTTTAAAGAATATTAAAAATATTTTTAATGGTAGAGATACTTTGCTGTTGTAGCTAACACAGTTCTTAATAATAAAATTTCTATAAATTTTGTAATTTTTCCCTGTATCTACTGGAAGTTGTTTAACAACTATTTTTATTTGAAGTGTGATTTATTTTCCTTCTCAACCTTTCTTGCAAGAAAAAAGAAGTGAGTTTCTGCTAATTGAGATGATCTCTAATTTTTTTTTTTTGTCTTTGAGTTGTGTAACCTAATATTTGGATACTTGATATTGTGTTTTATTATGTAATTGATGAAATGGTGATGTGTATGAATGTTACTTCAACCACATATTTATGTTGTCTGGAATGTATGGTTATACTTTTGTAGGAGAAATAATTTGTCATTGTGAATCAGCTTGAAAAATTTTACATTTAGCTACGAGTTCGGCATTTCTCAAGCTGGAAGAACTGAAGAAAAAATTCAAGACTCAAGTTGCAATAGTGAAGGATTCTATGGGCAAAATATTGAATGATGCAGGAAGCATCAAAAGAAGACAGAAGGAATCCACAGAGTCACTGTACCAAAAAAAAATTGGTTGATGTTCAGCCATTTCAGGAGGTGGCATATGGTCAAGAATTGATGGTATTGAAGGAAGAAGTCCAATCTGCACTGAAGGCAGTGGCGAAAAGCAAGACTCCATGAATTGACAGAATACCAACTGAGATCTTTCAACAAACAGATGCAGCACTGGAGGTGCTCACTCATCTCTGCCAAGAAATTTGGAAGACAGCTACCTGGCCAACTGACTGGAAGAGATCTATATTTGTGCCCATTCCAAAGAAAGGTGATCAACAGAATGTAGAAATTAGCAAATAGTATCATTAACATCACACGCAAGTAAAATTTTGCAGAAGATAATTCAAAAACGGTTGCAGCAGTACATCGACAGGGAGCTGCCAGAAATTCAGGCCAGATTCATAAAAGGACATGGAATGAGGGCTATCATTGCTGATGTCAGACGGATCTTGTCCGAAAGCAGAGAGTAGAAGAAAGATGTTTACCTGTGTTTTATTGACTCTGCAAAGATATCGGACAGTTATGAAGGATCATAAATTATGGATAACATTGCAAAGAATAAGAATTCCAGAACACTTAATTGTGTTCATGCGGAACCTGTATGTAGAACAAGAGGCAGTCATTCAAACAGAACAAGGGGTTAACTTGTGGTTTAAAATCAGGAAAGGTATGCATCAGGGTTGTATCCTTTCACCATACTTATTCAGTGTGTATGCGAGCAAATAATCCGAGAAACTGGAATATATGAAGAAGAACATGGCATCAGGATTGGTGGAAGACTCATTAGCAACCTGTGATACACAGATGACACAACTTTGCTTGTTGAAAGTGAAGCTGACTTGAAACAGCGATAGAGATTAAAGACTACAGCCTTCAGTATGGATTACACCTCAACATAAAGAAAACAAAAATCCTCACAAGTGGACCAATAAGCAACACCATGATAAACAGAGAAAATATTGAAGTTGTCAAGGATTTCATTTTACTTGGATCCACAATCAATGCCCATGGCAGCAGCAGTCAAGAAATCAAATGATGTATTGCATTGGGCAAAACTGCTGCAAAAGACCTCTTTAAAGTGTTAAAAAGCAAAGATGTCACTTTGAGGACTAAGATGGGCCTGACCCAAGCTATGGTATTTTCAATCACCTCATATGCATATGAAAGCTGGGAAATGAATAGGAAGACCAAAATAGAATTGATGCCTTTGAATTATGGTGTTGGCAAAGAATATTGAATATACCATGACTACCAGAAGAACGAACAAGGCTGTCTTGGAAGAAATACAGCCAGAGTGCCCCTTAGAAGCAAGGATGATGAGATTTCATGTCATGTATTTTAGACATGTAATTGGGAGGGACCAATCTCTGGAGAAGGACATCGTGCTTGATAAAGTAGAGGGTCCGCAAAAAAGAGGAAGACCCTTTACAAGATGGATTGACACAGTGGCTCAAACATAGGAATGATTGTGAGGATGGCGCAGGACCGGGCAGTATTCGTTCTGTTTTACATAGGGTGGCTATGATTCAGAACTAATTCAGTGTCACCTAACAACACAACAGAAAGAGCTTAAATATGTAAATAAATAACAAAATGCAAAAAAAAAAAAAAATTAAATCACTTACTAGAGTATATAACTTCCAATATAGAAGATGGAAAATGTTGAATTTTAAAACTGAATCTAAAAGTAGACAGGAAGTGAGAAAAAAATTAAGATGGTAGCATTAATTCCAAATATATCAATAATCACAAAATGTAAATGGACTAAACTTTCTACTGCCCCATAGGGTTTCCAAGGAGCAGCTGGTAGATTCAAACTGCTGACCTTTTGGTTAGCAGCCATAGCTCTTAACCACTGTGCCACAAGGGCTCCTCCTTGGAAGACAGGGATTGTTTAATTGGATAAAATTTAAAATAAAGCACAGCTATATGATTAAGGAGCCTTGGCAGCACAATGGTTAAGCATTTGGCTGCTTACCGAAATGCCGGCTGTTTGAACCCACCCAGTGGGTCCCTAAGAGAAAAGACCTTACAATGTGCTCCCGTAAAGATTACAGCCTAGGAAACCCTATGGGACCTTTCTACTCTGTCGTATTGGATCACTATGAGTCATAATTGACTCAGTTGCACATAACAACAAGAATATAATGATTAAAGAGCTCTGGTGGCACAACGGTTAAGCACTCGGCTAGTAACTGATAGATTTTTGGTTCAAGCTCACCCAGCCACTCCGCTTGGGAAAGACCTGGTGATCTGCTCCCATAAAGATTAAAAAGCATTGAGGTTGAGTTCATTCCAACTCATAGTGACCCCATAGGACAGAGTAGAACTTCTCTCTAGGGTTTCCAAGGCTGTAATCTTTGCAGAAGCAGACTGCCACATATTTTTCCCACAGAGTGGCGGGTGGGTTTAAACCCCTAATTTTTCAGTTAGCAACCGAGAGCTTAACCACTGTGCCGCTAAGGCTCCTTCTGTAAAGACTACAGCCTTGAAGACCCTATAAGGCAGTTCTCTTCTGTCACCTGGGGTCACTGTGAATCAAAATTGACTGGATGGTGCCTAAACAACAACAACATATGAGAATTAGGACAGAGACACCTAAAAATTACAAATATGGAGCATTCAGAGTAAGAGGGTGGTGAAAGACATGCCAGGCAAATGCTAAACATCTTTGTATTTCTGAGAGTCCTTGTACCTATTACGCACTATTGTAAAAACTCAGGCATCAGTGAGTAAAAACCTTTAGAAATGAATTGTGAGAGACAGAGAATAGCATATGCAAGCCCCCTTGGAATCAAGTAGTTCTGGATGGGTTTCAATGTCCACTCATACTGCAAACGGAGCAAGTCACTATCTTCTGTGGCTCATTCCTTAGCTTCCACTGCTATTAAATGGGTACAGAAAAAGTTCACTTGTCAGACTGTAATAAATAGGAGAGTGTGTGTAAAGTGCCTGAGAAAGTGCCTGCCATGTGTTCAACTCTCCGTAAATGGTAGACACCATTAGGAATACTTTTTCCATTATTATGTTTATTATCTGGATTTGATAGATCTGAGCAGTGAAATATCTCATGAAAAGCAAGGCTAGGCTGGCTGTGTGGTGCTGCTACCACTTGAAAGCTTACACCACATGGAAGATTTTACTTCTCCGCTTTTTTCTGTATATCTTGAGACACATATTTTCTATCTACTGTTGTGTTAAAGGCCATCTTGAATTGATTCAGCCCCATATGGTTTAAGCACATTGCCTTTGTTAACCTCAATGTTAATAGTATGATTGTTGATATTTGACAGGTTACTTATTCCAATAATTTTATATTCAGTGCAAGAGAATTCAGATTCTTAAGAGTGTGAGTAACTTATAGTAACTGGAGAATTTAATAGCAGTTTTATTTTAAATCTTCTAGTTATTTTGCATTGATTTTCCTATAAATATGTCCAGATGTGTATGTAGTACATAGATTCTATGAACAAATTCTTGTGACTATTTGATAAATTATCTTATGAAATTTTCTGCCTCTGGACCTCCTTCTGTCTGTTCTGCAAGTATCAACCCTTTGCTTATAGTAGAAATATTTCAAATCAACAATACTAGGATAACAAAAGTATAAGCCAGTTTGGAGTAACAGATACTGTAAGAAGAGCCAGCATGAATTCTGCTTCTGTTTATTTTCAGAAGTTCATTTAAACCATGGTCTCGGGACATCTAGGTCAATTGGCATAACGTGGTTTATAAAGAAAATGTTCTACATCCTACTTTGGTGAGTAGCATCTGGCTCTTAAAAGATTTCAAGTGGCTTTCTAAGATACATCTATTGGTCCCATCCCGTCCAGAGCAAAGGAGACTGAAGAAAACCAAGACACAAGGAAAATTTTAGTCCAAAGGACTAATGGACCACATGAACCACAGCCTTCACCAGCCTGAGCTCAGAAGAACTAGATGGTGCCCAGCTGCCACCACCGACTGCTCTGACAGGGATCACAATAGGGGGTCCCAGGCAGAGCAGGAGAAAAATGTAGCACAAAATTCAATTTCACAAAAAAAAAAAAAAAAAAAGACCAGACTTACTGGTCGGACGGTGACTTGAGGATCCCTCTGAGACTGTGGACCTTGGACACCCTGCTAACTCAGAACTGAAGCCACTTCTGAAGTCTACCTTTCAACCCAAAAATTAGGCCTGTAAAGTAACACACGTGAGGAACATGTTTCTTCGTTCAATCAAGTATATGAGACCAAATGGGCAACACCTGCCCAAAAGCAAAGACAAGAAGGCAGGAAGGGACAGGAAAACTGGACGAATGGGCAGGGAGAACCCAGGGTGGAAAGGGAAATGGAGAGAGCACTGACGCATTTCAGACAGTGCAACCAGTGTCACAAAACAATTTTGTGTATAAATTTTTGAATGAGAAACTAATTTGTGCTGTAATCTTCCACTTAAAACACAGTAAAATTTAAAAAAAAAAGTCAATTTAAGTTGTTTTCCTGGCCAGGAATAAAAATCAGGAAGCCCAGAATAATTAGGGGAGCCTTAGTCTTATTTTAGTGAATTTTCTTGTTTGGTCTGATTTCTCTCTTTTTTGCTTATATGTTCAGGCTCAGCTATGTGAACCATGCAGAAGACCTGGCCTCCAAGCTCCTACAGTGTTCCCCAAAGAACAGACTATCAGCACAGGCAGCCTTGAGCCACGAGTATTTTAGTGACCTGCCCCCACGGCTATGGGAACTGACCGATAGTGAGTATGGCAAATCTGCAACAGTCAATCAAAACAGGGACATCACTCTGTGTAATATACATGTAGAGTTTCACATGTTTATATATGTATATGTAAGACAATATGTTTGTGTATGCATTATCCATATCTGTGTGTGAGTATGTGTGTATGTGGACAGAGAGTGAGGGGGTAGGGAGATGTATATATTTAGTAGAATCCTGCCATTCAATTGCTGGCTTACCCGACACAGGAAGAAAATGGATATCTCTTCAAATGGATATCTCTTCTTTTTTTTTTTTTTTTTTTTTCTTTTTTGCTATCTCTGCTCTGCAGTCTGCAGCTGCGTGTCTTTGTATTTGATTATGTGTGTGTCCAAAAAAAGGATCTGAGCAGTCATAAAGGAAAAGAAAAATATAATTTACATATTTAGTGCTTTATGCATACAGTACTTTTTAACTGGCTGCAGAACACAGAGGAGAAATGATTCATTTTTTTTGATTCTCAGAGACCATCTTAATTGTAACACTAACCTTAAAAAGGGCTGCTATACAGTGAGCTGAGGAACAGAGTTGCCAATTGGCTAATGCACTGAATTGACACGTAAGAACTAAAGACATGTAATTCATTTTAACTACAAATGCTCTTGGTATTCATACACAGCTCGTCTCTGAGTCTTTTTAAAACAAAACACATCCCAGGGTGGGTTTTTGTTTTGTTTTTACAAAAGTGTTCATATTTACACAGCCTTTTTCAATTACGTTTTAAATATTTGGTCAAGAATTTACGGCTGGAAGGATCTCATCTTTCTTCCAAAGTGTGGAACAGAATTCTTATGAAATTGTGCAAACACTATTACAGTAAGAAAATTTTTATTCATTGGTGATACATTCTTTCCAAATGCCAGTTAGAAGTACTTCTTCTCAGACTCTTTTTCTGATTGCCTTAAAAATTAACATATTGCATATACACACAAATATTTATGTGATGTTTGTTAATCTTTGGATATACATAACTTACAATAGACATCCATAAAGTTATTTCTTTAGTCTCTTAAATTTTAGGCTTTTTTCCCCCATTGCAGTGTTGAATTCTCCTTGACAATAACCCTTTATTTTGGAACTAAATCCCAAGTAACAACTCCTTAGGTTTTCCTACCCTAAATCTTTTTTGATACCCCAAATTTAATTCTAATTAGTTTTTTTTACTCTAACATGACTATAGATATATTAATCTACTCCTCCTATGCTTAGCAAATCCTTTATAACGTTTTATATATTCCCAGCCAATAATTTACTCTGTATTCTGCTCTACTTCCTTTCTAAAAGTTTACCCACTGACCAATGCAGCCACTACCCCCAATTAAAAAGAAAAAACTAAAGTTGAAATCCCTATGGAAAAATAATGAATTGGTTACATGTCTTTCTATACCGAAAAAAAAATGATGCAAATGGACTCATTAGTTTGTGGCTCATCAAACTCAAACATATGGTTTGTTTTCCTTTTACTGTAACTTGTAACTTGATATCACTCCTCCTTGGTGACATCTCAATCCCATCTGACTCGATGACTGAGTTTAAGCCAGGATTTTGATGGTCTATGAATTCTGAATTCTGTAGTAGTACTTTTCTGTTAATATGGACTTATTACCCACTTGCCACTTAGTTTATCAGCCAGTGGTTAAATCCAGTTTCTATCAGTGAATAAATGCCAACACATTATCACTCGGCAGCAGGCTGCCAACGGAGACAGCCTTGTCCTCGTCATTAACAAGCACAATGTATGCAGAACACCGAGGGGAATTAAAACCACAAAAAAATACCGCAGGGTGGTATTTTTAATATGAGAATTTAATTTGTAATTTCACAGATTAAGAATTTTGGCTGCATTAATCCCTTTATCAGCTCACAGCAGGCTATTTGCAGAACCATAGCCATAAGGTGATATTCATTGGCAGAAACACGTCTTTGCATAATGTTAAACATCAGGAGCAGTGAAACCTTTTGAAGGGGGGAGAATAAAGATGAAAAATCATTTTATTTTTAAAGCAAGATTCTGCTAAATGCCTCCAGTAACAATTTTGAGTTACAGAAATGCTATTCCTGTGTCTAGCAGATAATCATTATGAAGCGTAAATCTAGTCATGAGAAAGGACAATCCCAGTATTAAATACTACAGTCATTTCCATTTGGAACAACGTGGCTGTACTTGTAAACATGTTTACAAAGCAAAGAATTCCCAGACTTTGGGAACTAGTTCATTTAAGTGAATTTCTGGTTTTGGTGACTCCATTTTCCAGGCCAATATTCTGCAGATCATATTTAGAAAGTCTTAAAATTAAGCTTTACGTTAACATGGAGTCTTGTAAAAGTCCACCATTTGGCAAATGCCAGCAGCAGCACCCTCATGCACCTTCTTTTCAAAGAGATTTGGAAGGAGGTCCACCTGGGAATGAGTGGATGGATTATTTTAGAACCCAAGTCATGGTATAGAGTAATCAATTCCAGTGATCTTATATTTTTAAAGAATGTCCCCAAAGGGGACTTATGCAAGCAGGAAGCAAAACCAGGTTAAAAGAAGATTGGAGGCCAAAATAAGTGAAAAGTGAGCTTGAGTCTTCTTGGCCTACTTTAGTATATCAGACCCTGAAGAGAAGAATATCAAGTGTTGTTAGAACACTGATACCACAGAGTACCACAGCCATTCCGTGGATGACTATAAAAATGAAGTTGTATGCTTATGGCAGACTCTTACTTGCTTTGGAAGAACACATAATAATTTAATATCTCTCTTTATTGTACTATTCCTTAAAGCCTCATCAATTTATAAACCAAAAAAGAACAAACTCATTGCTGTCTAGTTGATTGACTCACAGCGACCCTATACGACAGAGTAGAGCTGCCCCATAGGGTTTCCAAGGCTGTAGATCTTGGAGGCAAGGCCAAGATGGTGGAGTAGTCAGACACTTCCAGTGGGCCCTCTTACAACAAAGACTGAAAAAAACAAGTGAATCAATTATGTATGACAATCTAGGAGCCCTGAACATCTAAGGCAAAGTTGAGGAACCGGACTGAGGGACAGAGGGAGGGAAAGACGGTTCGGAAGCAGCAAGGAGTTGCCATACCTGACCCGACGAGAGCCTGAGCCCTTCAGGCCTGAGCAGCTCATGGGTGAGTGGTGAGGGAGGCAAATAGCAGTGATCAGGAGGCGTGTTTTCTGCACCAGGAGAGAGCAAGCGCCAGAGAACCTACTTCAGTGAGAAGCAGCCCTGGATCAGCAAAAGATTAGTACTTTCGTACGGCCTACCACGTGGATCAAAAACACCCCCCTTAGGGAAAAACCTCTCTCCCACTTACCTCCCCACTCCCTGCTCTGCACTGCGTCCCAGACCAGCTTTAGCTATTGCCGAGTCCCCTGGGCCGGAAGTAGGATCAGTCACATGCCCTGAGCCTTTCTCCCAGCCTTGGAGAGTGAACACATTAACAAACAGGGGAAAAAATAAACAGCCAGCTCCCGTTAGCCAGGAACCGAGGGTAGGCACAGCTCCCTTGCTTAGGCACAGACATAAGGGATCCACAGACTTTGAGTGCCTTTCCCCCTGCAGAGACTTGTGTGGACCCATTTCAACAGCGTAGGCCCTCATTAACCACAGTACAACAGGGTATATACCTGAAGTCTAACTTCAGCTGTTTCAGCTGTGAAGTGGCAGGTTCGTGACCTTTGACACTGCTCTGTTCATTAAGCAGGGTCTTCACCTACCCATATAGGGCCTGAGGACTGGTGGCTTCACCCATGCCACCTAGCCACCTGCAATAGGGGCCCAAGAATAAGAGGTGTCCCCCAGCCCTTAAAACCAACAGCACTGAGTACTCATGGTCTGGCTGCAAAACCCACCCACCTACGTGCTCTAGGGAACAGGGACACACCTCCCTCTTGGACACTTAGGGGCGGCCGTCAGCCCTCTGCCTTGCTCAGAGTGTGGCTCCTGCTGCAGCCAGATGCCTGAGCCTACACCACACACTTGGTAGCTATCTACCTCGGCACGTTAGCTGAATCCATACAGGAGGAGTGGGTGGATTCCTGAGCACACATACCTAGTAACAGATCTAGCCACCTGGTGACAAGATGTTAGAGTTTGAAAGGTGCCAGTAATCAAACTAGCTCATATGAGCAGCCTATTTGGGCATATCAAAACAAAACAAGAAGCTAGGACACAGTAAGCAAACATAAATAAATATAATAACTTATTCATGGCTCAGAGACAACAGTCAATATCAAATCACATAAAGAGACAATCCATGATGGCTTTAGCAAGCTCCCAAAATAAAGAATCTAGAAATTGTCTAGAGGAGGAAGATTTCCTGGAATTACCGGAGGCAGAATACAAAAGATTAATATACAGAACTCTTTAAGAAATTAGGAAGGAAATTAATCAAAATGCAGAACACACAATAGAGGAAATTAAAAAGATTAGAGAAGAGCATAATGACAAATTTAACAGGCTGCAAGAATCCATAGACAGACAGCAATCAGAAATCCAGAAGATTAACAATAAAATTTCAGCATTAGACAACTCAATAGAAAGTCATAGGAGGAGAATTGAGGCAGTGGAAGTCAGAATTACTGACAGTGCAGATAAAGCACTTGAAACCAACTTATTTGAGGAAAAATCAGATAAAAGGATTTAAAAAAATGAAGAAACCCTGAGAATTATGTGGGACTCTATCAAGAGGAATAACCTATGAGTGATTCGAGTACCAGAATGGGGGTGGATAACAGAAAATACAGAGTGAATTGTTGAAGATTTGTTGGCAGAAGACTTCCCTGATATCATGAAAGATGAGAAGATATCTATGCAAGATGCTCATCAAACCACACATAAGGAAGATCCCAAAAGAAAGTCACAAAGACATATTATAATCAAACTTGGCAAAACCAAAGATAAAGAGAGAATTTTAACAGCGGCTAGGGATAAACGAAAAGTCATCTACAAAGGAGAGTCAACAAGAAGAAGCTCGGACTACTCAGCAGAAACCATGCAGGCAAGAAGGCAATGGGATGACATATATAAAGCTTTGAAAGAAAAAAACTGCCAGCTAAGAATTACATATCCAGCAAAACTGTCTCGCAAATATGATGGCAAAATTAGAGCATTTCCAGATAAACAGAAGTTTAGGGAATTTGCAGAAAACAAACCAAAATTACAAGAAATACTAAAGGGAGTCCTCCATTTAGAAAATCAGTAACATCACATAACAACCCAAGACTAGAACACAGGACAGAGCAACCAGCTATCAACCCAGATAGGGAAGTCACAAATCAAAGCTAAAACACTGAAAATAGGGAAACATATGTCAATATGTAAAAGATGACAACATTAAAACAAACAACAGGAACTTAAAAATGTAGACATAGATTTTTTCATATGGAGAGGAAGTCAAGGCGATATAAAGAAATGAAAGACTGGTATAAACTTAGAAAAATAGGGATAAATATTAAGGTAACCAAAAAGGAAACTAACAATCCTACAAATCAAAATAAAAAACTAGAAAAATATAAAGACTCAGCAAACACAAAAT
>NW_004444189.1:285423-314506 GCF_000243295.1 Trichechus manatus latirostris
AGAAAACCCCAAAGAATCCACAAGAAAACTACTGGAACTAATAGAAGATTTCAGCAAAGTTTCAGGATACAAGATAAACATACAAAAATCAGATGGATTTCTTTACACCAACAAAGAGAACCTCGAAGAGGAAATCATGTTATCAATACCATTTCCAATAGCCCTTAAGAAGATAAAATACTTAGGAATAAATCTAACCAGAGCCATCAAAGACCTATACAATAAAAACTACAAGACACTACTACAAGAAACCAAAGGAGATGTACATAAGTGGAAAAACATACCTTGCTCATGGATAGGAAGACTCAACATTGTGAAAATGTCAATTCTACCCAAAGTGATCTACAGATACCATGCAATCACGATCCAAATTCCACCAGCATTTTTTAATGAGACAGAGAAACAAATCACCAACTTTATATGGAAAGGGAAGAGGCCCTGAATAAGTAAAGAATTACTGAAGAAGAAGAGCAAAGTGAGAGACCTCACACTACCTGATGTTAGAACCTATTATACTGCCACAGTAGTCAAAACAGCCTGGTACTGGTACAACAACAGATGTATAGGCCAATGGAACAGAATTGAGAATCCAGACATAAATTCATCCACCTATGAGCAGCTGATATTTGACAAAGGCCCAAAGTCTGTTAATTGGGGAAAAGACATTCTCTTTAACAAACGGTGCAGGCATAACTGGATATCCATCTGCAAAAAACTGAAACACCTCACACCATGCACAAAAACTAACTCAAACTGGATCAAAGGTTTAAATATAAAATCAAAAACGATAAAGATCATGGAAGAAAAATTACAGACAACGCTAGGAGCGCTAATACATGGCATAAACACAGTACGAACCATAAGTAACAGTGCACAAGCACTAGAAGAGAGACTAGATAAATGGAAGCTTCTAAAAATCAAACACTTATGCTCATCAAAAGACTTCCCCAAAAGAGTAAAAAGACAGCCTACAGACTGGGAAAAACCTTTTGGCTATGACAAATCCAATCAGCATCTAATCTGTAAAATCTATAAGATACTGCAAAACCTCAACAACAAAAAGACAAATAACCGAATTAAAACATGAGCAAAGGATATGAACAGGCACTTCGCCAAAGAAGATATTCATGTGGGCAACAGACATGTGAAGAAATGCTCACGATCATTAGTCATTAGAGAAATGCAGATCAAAACTACAATGAGCTATCATCTCACCCCAACAAGGCTAGCATTAATCCAAAAAACACAAAATAATAAAGGCTGGAGAGGTTGTGGAGAGACTGGAACACTTATACACTGTTGGTGGGAATGTAAAATGGTACGACCACTTTGGAAATCGATTTGGTGCTTCTTTAAAAAGCTAGAAATAGAAGTACCATATGATCCAGCAATCTCGCTGCTTGGAATATATCCTAGAGAAGTAAGAGCCATAACATAAATAGATACATGCACACCCATGTTCATTGCAGCACTGTTCACAATAGCAAAATGATGGAAACAACCTAGGTGCCCATCAATGAACGAATTGATAAACAAATTATGGTATATCCATACAGTGGAATACTACACAATAATAAAGAACAACGATGAAGCCATGAAACGTCTTATAACATGGAGGAGTCTGGAGGTCATTACGCTGAGTGAATTTAGTCAGTCACAGAAGAACAAATATTGTTTAAGACCACTATTATAAGAACTCAAAAAAAGGTTTAAACACAGAAGACAACATTCTTTGATGGTTACGAGGGTGGTGAGGGAGAGTGAGGGTTATTCACTAACTGGACAGTAGACAAGTTTTATCTTAGGTGAAGGGAAGGACAGCACACACTACAGGGGAAGTCAGCACAACTGGAGTAAACCAAAGCTAAGAAGTTTCCTGAATACAATCAAACACTTTGAGGGACAGAGTAGCAGGGGTAGGTATCTGGGGACCATGCTTTCAGGGGACATCTAGGTCAACTAGCCTAACAAAGCTTATTAACAAAATTTTCTGCATCCTACTTTGGTGAGTGGAGTCTGGGGTCTAAAAGCTTGCAAGTGGCCATCAAAGATGCATCAGTTGGTCCCAACCACCTGGAGTAAAGGAGAATGAAGAACACCAAAGACACAAGGAAAGTATTAGCCCAAGAGACAGAAAGGGCCACATAAACCAAAGATTTCATCAGCCTGAGACCAGAAGAACTAGACGGTGCTTGGCTACCACCAGTGTCCCCCTGACAGGGAACACAACAGAGAGTCCCTGATGGAGCATGAGAAAGGTGGGGTGCAGAACTCAAATTCTAGTAAGAAGACCAGACTTAATGGTCTGACTGAGACTGGAGGAACCCCGGAAAGCATGGCCCCTAGATTCTCTATCAGCCCAGAACTAAAACAATTTCCGAGGCCAACTCTTTAGACAGGGATTGGACTGGACTGTGGGACATAAAGTCATACTCGTGAGGAGTGTACCTCTTGGCTCAAGTAGATACAAGAGACTAAACTGGCAGCTTCTGTCTGTAGGTGAGATGGGACGGCAGAGAGGGTTAGGAGCTGATTGAATGGACATGGGGAATCGGGTGGAAAGGAGGAGTGTGCTGTCACGGTATGGGGAGAGCAATTAGGGTCACATAACAATTTATGTATAAATGTTTGTATGGGAGACTAACTCGAAATGTAAACTTCATCTAAACTACAACGATTAAAAAAAAAAAAAAAGGCTGTAGATCTTTACGGAAGCAGATTACCACATCTTTCTCCTGCAGAGTGGCTGGTGGGCTCGAATCTCTGACCTTTTGGTTAACAGCCAAGTGCTTAACTGCTGTAATGCACCTCATGTGCTAATATTAAGGAGCCTTGGTGGCACAGTGGAAACTGGTGGCATAGTGGTTAAGAATTTGGCTAGTAACCAAAAGGTCAGCAGTTCAAATCCACCAGGTGCTCTTTGGAAACCCTACAGGGCAATTCTTCTCTGTCCCATGTGGTCACTATGAGTCGGAACGGTCTCAATGGCAGCAGGTTGTTTTTTTTTTTTTTTTGGTTTTGGTTTGTAAACTGATGAGGCTTTATGAAATAGTAGAGAGAGATTAAATTGTTGTCTGTTCTTCCAAAGCAAGTAAGAGTCTGCCATAAGCATACCACTTCATTTTTATACTCAGCCACGGAATGACTGTGGTACTCTGTGGTATCAGTGTTCTTCTCTTCAGGGTCCAATATATTAAAGTAGACCAAGAAGATTCGAGCGCACTTTTAACTTATTTTGGCCTCCTATCTTCTCCTTTTAGCCTGGTTTTGCTTCCCACTTGCATAAGTCCCCTTTGGGGACATTCTTTAAAAATACAAGATCACTGGAATTGATTACTGTATACCATGACTCGGGTGCTAAAATAATCCATCCATTGGTTCTGTGACGCTCATTCCCAGGTGGACCTCCTTCCAAATCTCTTTGAAAAGAAGGCAAGTGAGGGCGCTGCTGCTGGCATTTGCTAAATGGTGGACTTTTACAAGACTCCATGCTAATGTAAAGCTTAATTTTAAGAGTTTCTAAATATGATCCGCAGGATATTTAGAAGTAATGTATTCATGTGCCATAGAAGGAGGAATTATAAATGCATCAAGCAAGAATAGTGGTCCAGTTACCTGGGGATCTGGCAGCTAAAGCTGGCTAATTCTGGTGACACCCTGTCGTCATTCTCCCTCTGTCCTGAAACCCCAACAGCCTTGCCCCACTTCTTCACAAAGATTTAATTGCAGGGAAGTAAGTTAAGGGCTGATTTAGAAGAAATTCATTACTTTTCCCAAATACACCACAGAGCATTCTCCTGTGTATACTATCAAGTTACATAAATAATTGAAGCTGAACTAACCTTGTCAAAGTAAATGAACAAAATACACTTCATAGCACAGAGTCCTTGATTTTATTACATTCATTTGCTAATTCACAAAACTCAAATCTGTAGTGAAAGGAGGCCAACAAATTGGTACAGTGTAAAGAGCACTGAACTGGGAATCAGACCACCTGGATGCCAGGCTCAGCTCTGCCAGCAGCCGGGCAACCTGGGCAAGTCCCTAGTCTCTCTGCGCTGCAGATTTCTCATTTAGAAAATAGGAGAGATGGACACAGTAATCCCTAAGGACCTTTCCAACAATAATGTTTTTCTACATATTCTATGTATTTCCTTTATATTTTTTTATATATTATCCTGAAACAGCATTATGCTACTCATATAGGTCAATGCCATCTCTTTAAAAATATTTCAAATGTATTTGCTGCCTCCAATTCCTAAACTTCCATTCTCTCATGGATCCTTTTCAACTAGGCTTCTGCTTCCAATCCTCCAGAACTGCATTTTTCAAAGTTTCCAGTGGCCTCTATGCTGTTCTGTCCATCAGTCTTTTCCAAGCACTCATCTTGATCCATCAGCAGAATTCAACCCAAGTGACCACTACCTCCCCCTTGTAACACTTCCTTCACTTGCCTTCTAGGACACAATTCTCTCATGGTTTTTCTTTTGCCTCCTTAGACTCTCCTTTTCCGTCTTCTTTGCTCATTTCTCCTCATCTGCCATAGTCTCACTGTCTGAGTGCCCTGGGGCTTAATCCTCAGATCTTCCTATCTACATACATTCCCTAGAGCCTAAGCAATCTCATCCAGTCTCATGATTTAATATCACTTATATACTGGTGACAGCCTCCAAATTTATATCTCCAGCCCTATCTTCCCTGACTCCAGACTTGCATCTCCAACTGACTACTTAACATCTCCATTTGACAGTCTAGTAAGCATCTTATTATTACCAAAACTGAACTCTGATCTTTTCCCCCAGAGTGGCTGCTTCATGTTGTCTTTCCTTTGTCAATAAAGGGCAGTCGCACTCTTCTAGTTGATGAAGTAAAAAACCTTGGAGCTGTCCTTGACTACTCTTGTTTGGTCACACTCCCTATCCAATTCTTCCACAGACATAGTTGGTGCTGCCTTCAGAATATACCCAGAATCATATCACTTCTCACCTCCTCCACTGCTATCACCCTGCCCTGCATCACTCACTGTCTTTTTCCACCTGTGTTTTCCAATAGCTTCCTAGCTAGTTTGCCTGCCTCTGTTCTTGCCTCCTTGGAGTGTGCTCTTGCTTCTTCCTCTTTCTACATTTTGTACTTGCTCTTCCTCTAGTTTACATGCATGACTTGCCCCCTCACCTCCTTTGGCACTCTGCTCTCATGTATCTGATCAGGAAAGCCTTCACTGACCTGCTTCCACCACAGCACTTCTGGTTTTTCTTCCCTGCTTTATTTTTCATTATAACACTTATCACTGTTTAATATGTTGTATATTATACTTGCTTGGTTATTTATATTATCTGTCTCCCCAGCTGAAATCCACGAGGACGTGGACTTCTTTTCATTCTGGTTTGTTCACTGCAGGATTCTGCAATATCTAGAACAGTGTGGGGCTCAATAACTATTTCTCCAATGAATGAATGAATGAAAGGCATGACGAAAGGGGAAAGTATGTTGTTTTTAAATCTGAGTTAATAGTTCTAGATCAGAAAAATGTAAGAGTCAACTGAGATGTGGTTTTGAGGGGAAAATCAGGCTATTCTATCATATGTGTGTACCCATGTATGTAAAATGTGTATGTGATTGTGAACACTGGTCATTTCAAATACCAACACATACCGTAATGCTTGATGTGTTGGATGTCCAGAATTTCATGTCAATCTCTATTTTTAAAAGAAAAGACTATAAATGCATCTATAAATATATAAATGAAAGCTTTTTGTTCTATTCACAGTGTCTTCTATTTTTACCATCCCAAATGTAAGATTGCAACCAGAAACTGGAGAAAGCATGCGGGCCTTTGGAAAAAACAATAGTTACGGCAAAAGTCTATCAAATAGCAAGCACTGACAAGCACAGAGTTCTCAAGAAAGTGCAGGTAAGATAACCTGTTTCACTTGGAAAGTGATATTGAATAGATGCTGAATAGATATTTTAAATGAAATATTGCAGACTATTTTTTCCCAAGTATCTCATGAGTCTCTTATATTTATTATGGCATTCATCATAGATGCTACTGAGGCAGAATGGAAGTTAGTCACATCCATATATTCAGGCATCTACTGGATTCTAACCAATATTGCATTTTACCTTACCTTTCTATGTGTTTAGTCACAAGAAGATCACTACTCACTCATTCTTCATTGAGGTTAGAACAGGATTACTCTCTAAGCCACAGACATGCTCTGTTTGGTCCACACAGGTTTTTTTGTTTGTTTGTTTGTTTTTTGTTTTTTAAATTAGTTGCTAGCATTTAAAAACGAGATTTTACATAAAAGTCTGGATCTCTGACTTTTTTTGAAAAAGCAGGAACTCTGGCAGTACTGCATTCAAAACTTCCAGAAGTTTTTGTATGTAACTGAGTTGTGGCTGTCTCCTTTGGGGAGGACTTATGCACTAAAGTTTAGCTCAGTTGCCACCTGGGCCACTTCACTCATTTCTGATCCCTGCCTGACCCCTAGTAGAGACCTTATCGTGAAGAGGTTTTTCTTTTTTACTATCCTACTCTTTGACCTCTACCATTCCACAGATAAGAAGCATAATCTAAACATAGCAACCTGTGGGCACGTTAGCCTGTCCCTGGCATCACACGTGCTTCATAGTAATGAGCGTCAGATGGCAACATCAGAGAAGTCTGTGTTTGTCTTTACTGACACATAGAAATGGTTGGGTTTTTTGGAATTTTATGCCTACATATATCCTTTCCTTCCATATAGTATAACTCTGAAACAAATAGAGAACAAACTTTTCACGTGCCATTCCATAAAGACAAGTGCATGCTTATACCTTGCTCTTGTGGGTGTTCAGTAATGAACTGTTTAAGTGAATTGAAGGAGATGCACAGCATTGCAGGAGCTCATCGTCCTTTCTCCCTGCCTTAATTTGAACTATGTTAATGCGCTAAATTGATACCATGGCAAGGAGAGCAAATTACTGGGTGATTTGCCAGTATTGTGAGCTATTTCTAGACCTCAAGTTTGCACACATTCAAGGTGAGGGCCATTTTAGGCCTCTCAAGAATATGATGGTGATTTATGAATAATTTTAAGATAAAAGATCCCCAGATGAAAGGTGGTGTGTAAACGCTGTTCGGAAGCTATTCTTACTAAGTTGCCATGCTATAGGTAAGAGTAAGGGTCTTCATTCTTCAGGATGTTGTTTCTCCCGATTGGGTAAAAAGAATCTAGAAGCACAACTTCACTCACTCGGTAGCATTTGCGCTCCCATTCTGAATTTCGGTTGGTCAGACAAAGACTGGAGCTGTTTTTGACCAGTTAGCTCCTGGATCTGAGAATTGTTTCAATTCATGAGGGTGGCAGTATCTGCTTTTTAAAGTATTTAACCTGCAATACCGTAATGAGGGCCTCCACCCAATTCAGTAGAACAAAACAAAAAGTGGACTTTATTTATGCTGCTGCTGTATACACACAGGCACACAGGCAAGCTTGAATTTCAGTCGCAGGGGCTCCGTCCTTTCTTCTCGGTCTTTGAGATCTCACTACTGAGCCTGGCCAGTCGAAGCCACTGGAAAGTGTTTCATAGCAGCTTCTCCTAATAAAATCAGACCAAGCTCACTGGACAGAAGCATTGCCAATTAAAAAAAAAAAAAAAAAACATTGCTGTTGACTCATAGCAACCCTATAGAACAGAGTAGAAATGCCCGCACAGGGTTTCCAAGGAGCAGCTGGTGGATTCCAGCGCCGACCTCCTTTTGGTTAGCAGCTGTAGGTCACTGTAGCTCTTAACCACTGTGCCACTAGGGTTCCATTACCAATAAGATCTCTAAAATTGCCAGTTGAAAAGAGAGTTTTAAAAGGGGGTTGAGAACTAACCATCAGTATTTGAAAGCCTTTACAAAAATATATTTTCTTTGCAGTTTTTTGTTTAAAACACTAGATTTAATATTATGTCTCCATGGTGGAAACTATCCCTTTAGATTTTGTAACAATACAGATATTTTCTCTGAGTTTTGCCTTTTTCACATCAACTTTTATAGCTTTCATAGTATTATAATTGTTATGGTTTTGGTTGTTGTTTTCTTCCAAATCTAAACATTTCAGGTTGATTGAACATTACTGTTGAGGAGACATCTAATTTTTGTGTGTGTGTGTGTGCTTTAGGTGAAAGTTTACAGTGCAAATTAGTTTCTCATTCAAAAATGTATACACAGATTGTTTTGGGGCATTGGTTGCAGTCCCCACAATGTGTCGGCACGCTCCCCCTTTCCACTCTACGTTCCCCATGTCCATTCATCCAGTTTTCCTGTCCCTTCCTGCCTTCCCAAATTTGTTCTGGGGCAGGTGTTGCCCATTTGGTCTTGTATACTTGATTGAACTAAAATGCACATTCTTCACGTGTTATTGTTTGTTTCATAGGCCTGTTTAATCTTTGGCTGAAAGGTGGACTTCAGAAATGGCTTCAGTTCTGAGTTAGCAGAGTGTCCGGGGCCATAGTCTCAGGGGTTCCTCCAGTCTCTGTCAGACCAGTAAGTCTGGTCATCTTTTGTGAATTTGAATTTTGTTCTACATTTTTCTCCTGCTCTGCCCAAGACTCGCTATTCTGATCCCTGCTGGAGTGGTCGATGGTGGTAGCCGGGCATCATCTAGTTCTTCTGAACTCAGGCTGGTGGAGGATGTGGTTCATTAGCCTTTTGGACTAATATTTTCCTTATGTCTTTGGTTTTTTCATTGTCCTTTGCTCCAGACATGGTGGGACCAATAGATGTATCTTAGATGGCCACTCACAAGCTTTTATGACCCTAGATGCTACTAGTAGGATGTAGAACATTTTCTTTATGAACTATGTTATACCAGTTGACCTAGATGTCCCTCAAGACTATAGTCCTCAGCCCTCAGCCCCAGCAACTTGGTCCCTCAAGGTGTTTGGATGTATCTAGGAAGCTACTGTGACTTTGCCTTGGTTAAGTTGTTCTGACTTCCTCTATATTCTCTGTTGTCTTTCCCTTCACCAAAGTTAACACTTGTCTACTATCTAGTTAGTCATTTCCTTCCCTCACCCCTCCCCTCCCTCATAACCAAAGATTGTTTTTTTCTGTGTGTAAACCTTTTCCTGAGTTTTTATAGTAGTGGTCTCATACAGTATTTGTCCTTTCATGATTGACTTATTTCACTTAACGTAATGCCCTCCAGATTCATCCATGTTTTGGGGATGTTTCGCAGAGTCATTGTTCTTTATCGTTGCATAGTATTCCATTGTGTGTGTGTACCATAATTTGTTTGTCTGTTCATCTGTTGATGGGCACTTAGGTTGTTTCCGTCTTTTTGCTATTGTGAATAATGCTGCAATGAACATGGGGGTGCATATGTCTATTTGTATGATGGCTCTTATCTAGGATGTATTCCTAGGAGTGGGATTGCTGGATCATATGGTACTTCTATTTGTAGCTTTTTTAAGGAGGCACCATGTCATTTTCCATAGTGGTTGTACCATTTTACATTCCCATCAGCAATGCATAAGAGTTCCAATCTCCCCGCAGCCTCTCCAACATTTGTTATTTTCTGTTTTTTTTTGATTCATGCCAGTCAATAATGTCGGAGTGAGATGGTATCTCATTGTAGTTTTGATTTGTGTTTCTATAACGGCTAATGATCAAGAGCATTTCCTGTGTCTGTTAGCCACCTGAATGTCTTCTTTGGTGAAGTGTCTGTTCATATCCTTTGCCAATTTTTTAAATGGATTATTTGTCTTTTTGTTGTTGAGGTGTTGAAGTATTTTATAGATTTTAGAGAATAGACCTTTGTTCTGTATGTCATAGCCAAAATTTTTTTTCAAGTCTCTAGGTTCTCTTTTTACTCTTTTGGTGAAGTTTTTTGATAAGTATAGATGTTTAATTTTTAGGAGCTCCCAGTTATCTAGTTTATCTTCTGGTGTTTGTGCATTGTTAGTTATGGTTTGTATTGTATTTTTGCCATGTTTTAGGGCCCCTAGCATTGTCCTATTTTTTCTTCCATAATCTTTATTGTTTTAGGTTTTATATTTAGGTCTTTGATCCATTTTGAGTTAGTTTCTGTGTATGGTGTGAGGTATGGATCCTTTTTCACTTTTTTTTACAGACTGGCATCCAGTTTTGCCGGCACCATTCGTTAAACTGTCTTTTCTTCATTTAATAGACTTCGATCCTTTGTCAAAAATCAGCAGACTATAGGTGGCTGGATTTATGTCTGGGTTCTTGATTCTGTTCCATTGGTCTACGTGTCTGTCATTGTTCCAGTACCAGGCTGTTTTGACTACCATAGCTGTATAATAGGTTCTGATATCAGGTAGTGGGAGGCCTCCTACTTTGTTCTTTTTCTTCAATAATTCGTTGCTTATTTGGTGCCTCTTTCCTTTCATATAAAGTTGGTGATTAGTTTTTCCATCTTGTTAAAGAATGCTATTGAAGTTTGGATCCAGATTGCATTATATGTATAGATGACTTTAGGTAGAATTGACATTTTCACAACGTTGAGTCTTCCTATCTGCGATCATGGTATGTTTTTCCATTTATGTAGGTCTCTTTTGGTTTCTTACAATAGTTTTCTTTGTATAGATCTTTAATGTCCCTGGTTAGATTTATTCCTAAGTATTTTATCTTTTAGGGACTATTATAAATGGTATTGTTTTCCTTACTTCCTTTTTGAAGTTCTCTTTGTTGGTGTATAAGAATCCAACTGATTTTTGTATCTTGATCTTGTATCCTGCTGCTCTGCTGAATCTTTCTATTAGTTCCAGTGGTTTTTTTGTGGAATCTTTGGGATTCTCTATGCATAGGGTCACATCATCTGTCAATAGGGATAGTTTTACTTCTTGCTTTCCAATTTGGATGCCCTTTATTACTTTTTCTTGCCTTATTGTTCTAGCTAGGACTTCCAGTACAGTGTTAAATGGATGTGGTGATAAAGGGCATCCTTATCTTGTTGCCATTCTCAAGGAGAATGCTTTCAGCCTCTCTCCCTTGAGAATGATGTTGGTTGGTGGTTTTATGTAGATACCCTTTATTATACTGAAGCATTTCCCTTCTATTCCTATTTTATTGAGAGTATTTATCAGGAATGGGTGTTAGACTATCAAATGCCTTTTCTGCGTCAGTTGAGATGATCATGTGATTCTTTTCTTTGGTTCTGTTAATGTGGTGGATTATGTTGATTGATTTTCTGATGTTGAACCATCCTTACATACCTAATTTGAATCCTACTTGGTCATGGTATATTGTTTTTTGTTTTTTGTTTTTTTTATATGATACTGAATTCTATTGGCTAGAATTTTGTTGAGAATTTTTGCAGGTATATTCATGAGAGTTATTGGTCTGTAATTTTCTTTTTTTTATGGTGTCTTTGGCTGGTATCAGGGTTATGCTGGCTTCATAGAATGAATTCGGGAGTATTCTTTTTCTATGCTCTGTAATAGTTTGAGTAGTATTGGTGTGACCTCTTCTCTGACTGTTTGGTTGAATTCTCCAGTAAAGCTGTCTGGGCCAGGGCTTTTTTTAGGAGGTGGGGATTTTAGTTACCTCTTCTATCTCTCCTTTTATGGGTCTGTTCAGATTTTTTTTATCTCAGTTTGTGTTAGTTTAGGTGGGTAGTGTGTTTCTAGAAATATGCCCATTTCCTGTAGGTTCTCCAATTTGTTGGAGTACAATATTTCATAGTATTCTGTGAAACATCTTTTCCTTTATTTATTTATTTTTATCAATCTGCTTCTGAGAAAAGTTACAGGTAAGCTAAAATCTATGAATTTTCTGTCAGTCAGCAGAAAAAGAAATCATTTTGATTCCTGATTTTTGTGTGTTTTCTTTTGTTAATCAAATGGTCATCCTAGAGGTCCAATAATAATATAGCCCACACATTAGCCTAATACATCTTATGCAGTGGTCTTATTCTGACCAGTATCTGAATATCAAAATTGTAGACATTATGCAACAAAAGGTCTACTTAAATAAGCATATTCAGGGGAAAAACATGTAAATAGCTAGACTTTAATTTTGTTGTTGTTGAATTAATTAACTGTGTAGAGCAGGCTGCAGCATCTTAACTTCTCCCCAAATGTCTCAGTTCTTTGTAAAGCAGAGAGAAATTGGGAAGGAGAGGGAGGAGGAAAGGGTTGGGGGTTAAAAAGGCTAAGACTATGGAGAGCGCTTTAACCACCTGTCTTTGGGGGGTTACACAGAGGTAATGTAAAAGTGCATTGTATCACTTCTGCTTTTGATATGATGGAGGACTGAGCAGACAGGAGTATTTCAGGTCCTAATTTTTCTCCCATACCTCAGTGCCAAATTATTTCCATACTTGAATGCTAAGGTCACTTCAATTATTTAGTTAAGAATGCTGGATTTGCATAAATTGGCCTTAGTGGAAAGGCTAATGAGATGAATTTTGCTTTGCAGTGGAAAGCAATTTTGGTTTCAGAGTCTTGTAACCAAATTAAATGAAAATAAACTCACAAGTATCTAAGTTAAAAATGAGATTGGTGCTACTGGATGCTGAAAATGCTCTCCTTCCTACATTTTATAATCCTTTAATGATATTAATAGAATACCATTTTCATAAGTTGTTCCCCGTCTTTTCATCAGCATTGAAGGGTAAGACCATCAGAAGGTCTGAGTGCCTTAAATGTGCATGTAAATTTTCCTCAAGAATAAGACCAGAGCCTATATTGAATACCGCATCCATTAGTGTTACTTATATTTGCATACAGTGGTACCAAACACTCTCCTACATTGAGTCTAATTTTCCAGTCATTTTAAACAAAGACAGGAAGTACGAGGTTGCTCTATTTCTTCTTTTGCCGAATACAAGGGATAAGAACGTCCTCTAATCTTTTAGATGTCAGCTTTATAATTTTTCTGAAATGGTTTGTGCTCGTAATGGAACATCTCTTTTCAGCAAATCCATAGGTCTTCAGACCCTATTAAATCCATAATAAATACACAAATGTCTGCCTATTGCATGAAATAATTTTGTTTCAAATGTAAGATGTTAACTTGCAAATATGTTAAAATGCATGTTTTGGATGACCCTCTCCTTGCCTTTTGGAGTCCCTGGCTGTGCACTTGGCTGCTAACTGAAAGGCTGGAGGTTCGAGTCTGCCCAGAGGTGCCTCAGAAGAAAGGCCTGATGATCTACTTCTGAAAAATCAATCATGAAAAACCCCATGGAGGATAGCTGTACTCTGGTGCACGTGGGGTCACCATGAGTTGGATTCACTCAGCAGCAACTGGCTTGACTGGCTCCCTGTCTTTTAGCACGTTATCTATAATTATCAATAATCAACATTATTTGAGTGTTGTATGATAATGAAAAAACTGCTATACTCTATCTGCTTGGATCAGTAATCAAAGCAGTAATTTCCTAAAAGTAGACTCAGGTAAACAGAGTAGAATGCATAAGCTGCTCAAGAAATTTTATTAAAAAAGGTAAATAATTTTGGAAAAAAAAAAAATTTTGAGGCAGAATACAGTGCATTGGTACGTAAGGCTTTCTGGCCTCAGTAGCTGAACATTCAGTGGAGTAGTGGTTCTCAACACCCTGGGATGGCAGGACCCCTGGTGAGTTTTCGTTTTTGTTTTTTTTAATCCAGATACCTGGGGCCCATGAATCTGTATTTTAAATTATCCTGGGAGATTTTGATGCAGATAAGTCTTTGAACCACATGTAATCAGCTCCTTCAGTAAATATTCAGTAGTGATAATATTTATGAAGTGAAATAATCAACTTATTTGGATCAGCACTAGAATAAGGCAAACTAGGAAAATCAATATTCTCTCACATAAAATAAAACAATTTCTTCCTCCCTTCCTTCTTTCCTTCTTCCTTCTTCACTTCCTTCCTTCTATCCTCCCTCCCTTCCTCCCTTCCTTTCTTTCAAGAAAGCATAGTGAAGTTGTACTGTCCACCTCTATAGCCAGTAGCCACATGTGGCTGTTTAAAATTAAATTCAAGTTAATTAAAATTAAGGTATAATGGTTAAGCACTCAGCTGCTAACCCAATGGTCAGCAGTTCGAATTCACCGGTAGCTATGCAGGAGAAAAGCCCTGGTGATCTGCTCCCATGATATGTTCCCTTAATGATTTCAGTGTAGGAAACCCTATCGGGCACTTCTACTCTGTCCTGTAGGGTTGCTATGGGTCGGAATTGACTCAACAGCAGACAACAACAACAACTACAAAGTTAAATTAAAAGTTCCATTCCTTAATATCACATTTCAAGGGTTCTATAGCCACACGTAACCAATGACTGTTGTATATGCAGATATAGAACATTTCCAGCATCAGAGAATGTTCTACTGGACAGCTCTGATGAAGAGCATTTCTCCTATCTGCCTTTTAAAAGAAGAATCTGGAAAGTTTAACTCAGTAAAAACTAAGTAAAAATATGTTTCAGTTCTAGCTTATAGCTACTTAAGAGAAGACCAAAGTGCATGACGGGGGAGAAAGGTACAAGGGATGGAAAAGTCAGGTGGCAAGGTGAAAGAGACAGAAACTGAAAATAGGATGACAGGAAGAGCTAGTGCCCACCGGAACAGGAGGGACAACAAGAAAGTGGATATTGGAGTCTTTCAGGTTGCAGGGGAAGAAGACATGGTCAGGTTTCCTCTGTTAACAGTGGTTTGTGATGAGATTCTTCTGGGATGTGAAGAAGAAAAGGTTGACAGTCTAAGTAGCAACAGGCAGGCCTTGCAAAGACTGGAACACCAGTCAGATTCCAATAGTAGCTTTAGTACAACGAGTACTCAACTACCATCTCAAATCTGGCTCCTTGAGAAATAGCCATCTTTTGGTCTTCTCCACACTCTAACATTGTAACAGCTCACTTTTTCTGTGTCTGCGTCAATTAATATTGCTTCTTCTCTTTACCTCATGGCTTCTCCTGGCTTGTTTCTGCTTATTCATGGATCCTGCTTACTGTTTTTTCTCTTTATCCCTGTATTTCTGGGGCAGTCTGTTGCCTAGTAACTCCCTCTTTTTGTCTTAGACCAAACTCCCCCCCGCCCCCACCCAGAGTTGCTCTGATTAGTGTAGCCACCATCATGTAGTAGAAAGCAAAGCTTTGGTCAAGGCTGTTGTGTCAGCCACACCCATGTAAGCTGCTGGTGGACCGGAGACCACCTCTGGGTCAGGCACGGAGCCCTAATGCAGTCTGCTGAGCTCTCAACTGGGTGGCAAACTTTTTTTTTAAGGAACCCTTTAGAAGGGAGTTCTGGGCTTAGCAGTCTCTGAAGTTTCTACCAAGTAAGCAGCGTAGCTGGAAGGCACTTTGACTGGCCTGTACACTACAGAGGAAAAAACAGACAAATATAGAGGGAAATTCCAGTTTTAATGGTGTAACAACATCCTTGCTGTGTAATATTTTCTGGCATCGACTAAATGTCTTTTTAAGGCATGTTGCATTTTCTCAACTATAGACACTAAAGGAGACAACACCCTTCAGTACATTTCAGAATGTAAGAAATTCAAGTGCTAGATCTAACTTTCTTCCAGTAGCAGGACAGTTTCTGTTTTTTCTTGTAAGAGCTATTTTCTTCATAATTTTGAAATTTTTTTCCCTATCAAACAACTATAATTTTATTTTCTCTGCTGCTTTATATAATTGTCAACAGTAATTGAACAAAACAGGCAGAGGGTGGTAACACACCTTAGTGTTGCTTACAGGTTTTATCTGAAAGTGTCCCTGGTTTTTGTCGTTACCCCATATGGCTGCAGATTAAAGTTTGTCATCTTTGGGAATTTGACAGTGCTTCAGACCACTAATGCATAATGTATATTGTGAATACCCAATTGAAAAGAGACTGGAATATTGTTTAGTTTTCCCACCCCTTTCCTTAGCTGTCCCTCTACCATGGACAGTCTATTATCTCCTTCAAACTCTTACGCAAAATAGTAACGTAAGAAAGTTTCTCTCTTCTCTCCTCCCTCTCCCTTCTCTGCCTCTTCACCCCTTCCTTTTTGGTCCTTTTGAACTGTACTTTACCCCTCCCAACCCATGAGCAGGTCAGCAAAGGACTTTAAGGCCTTTACTACCTAATCTGCATAAATATGTACATACTGGGTTTGTCACTAAGCAGAATGAAAGTAAAGTTAAATGCATCATACTTCATCCAGAGTACATTTTTAAAAGTTTAATAATTTTTTTTACGTTGACAGAATTTCAGGTTTACAGAAAAGTTGTGAGAATAGTACAAAGAATTCCCAGATACCCTTTACCCGGCTTCCCCAAATGTTAACATTTTATTTATTACATTTTCCTTATCACATTTATTTTATCTATGTATGTATGTATGTATCTATTGATGGTGTATGTGTCTATTTGTATGTATCTAAACCAAGTATATTGCATACATGAAGCCCTTTTCCCCGTAAATAATTCCTTAAAAATAAGGAATTCAGGGTAATATTTTTAAATTAAAATACTAGTTTTTTGCCCTTGCTTTTCCTTTTCCCTCCTCTGATTGAGGGTTTTAAAAAGCAAAATAACTAAAAGAGAAGAAACTGGTTTGATGATCCGAACACTGGTTCATCAGCCCATGGATCCTTGAAAATTGACTGTATTTTTGTGATTCAGTGTTTCCAGGTCAGATGAGCTTTCAGATTAGGGGGTGAAGTAGCACTGCAACTTGTATCTTCTGTCCTTTTAAAACCCAAATTAATTTCTTAGGGACTATTTAGCCAGCAGCATTAATATGAGTGAAGCTTTCTTATAAATATGGGTCCAAGATGTGATATGGCTAGTAAGCAAGATATCTATTACAATGCTCGGCCAAACTATTTTGAAGTTAGCGTTCGCATATAGCAAGTAGTTATAGTCAGTTCAGGTGCTCTATTTTTCCTTTTCATTTAATGTTGATTCTTACGAATTTGGGATACAGAGGGAATCATCAATGCCCTAAGTGCACTGTATTGTATTATTAATACCAGGATAGCAGCTGAGTCCCACTAGACAGCCTTTGTGGTCTGCTGATGCATAAAAGGAGTGTCTGAGCATAAAAGGAGGCTGTTTGAGTTGAAGTGGGCTGAGGGTCTGGGATGACATTTGAATGCATGGAGGACAATGTCTAAATGACAGTGTCGAGAAGGAAAGGCAAAAAGAAGCTCAAAACTATTCCCATTGTCCCACGAGTGCTCATCACTCCTCCTGGGATATTCCTCACATGGGAGCTTTGTCTGGATACAAACAGGGAGTAGAACCCAGGAGGGATAGAAACGGGCCCTGGGACAAAAGCCAGGGCTTCGGGTTCTTAGACCCATTGAAATTCTAGACAGCAAATGTAATGAAAACCACAACCCAAATGTATTTCAGTTCTAACAAAGTTAAACATCTTAGTTAAATTATTACCAGTATATTTAACAAAATGTTTGCAATACTCTGAGATGTTTCTGAGATGTTTCTATGAATAAAGCTTTTAAGAACATCAGATTGGTTATGCAAATGAATAATTTACTGAGTCTCTTTTGGAATTTAGGAAAGCTGCTTCCTCTCCAGTCTACACACACACACACACACACACACACACACACACACACACACACACACACGTTCTATATACTCACACAGCCAAACACACACACACACATACACACACGTTCTATATACTCACACAGCCAAACACAGTAATTTTTCAACAGTCCTGAGTTGTTAGAAAAGCATCATAGATTGGTGATTACTTTTCCACCCTAGGAAATAATACAAAGTCTAGAACAAAAAAAAAAATACAGAAGTTAGAGAAATTGATGCAAATTTATCTCATAATATTACCGTGTATGCCAAGTATATAATCAAATACTTTACTGTTAATTTCCATACTTGGGTGAATTTTTTCCCTTTAAATTATCACCATTCTTTTAATGTAGTTGTATATAGTGCCCTTGGATTTTTAATTGCTCTGGATTATCATTTTCAATGCAATTAGTAAAATGCCCTCAATTATATATAGTAATTACTGTAAATGGGGCTATTGGCCCAATTACTATAAATGGGGAAATATGTGTGAGCATCATGTGCAATTAAATCATGTACAGTATTTATTTCACATTGTTACATACAATGGTGTAATGATAACGTAATTACATTGTATAATTTCTTGGTCAACAAATCTATTCCATATTAAGATACCCAGAGTTCTGATCCATTGCCAAATAACCATCTTATGGATTTTTCTTCCTAAAGTAATTGGGTCATTCTCTGAACTGGGGACCCACCAAGTTTGAATGTCGTTAAATAAACTGGTTCTGCACAGGCTAGAAGAATCTGGATGCAAAAAAAATAATTATTTTACCTCCATTAATAAAAATGCCAAGATTATCCTATTTTGTCGGTGTCAAGAGTTTAATCCTCCCTGAGCCTAGTACCAGCCTCCACCATACCTGTTTGTTTTTATGTGGATGTGTAAAAATCAACACTCCTAAATGGTGGCAACATTCCAAATGTGCGTGGGGAAAAAAAAAGAGATTCCTTTCTTCGCTATGGCAAACATTATAATCATCCCTAGTTGCAAATGCACACTTAACGAGCTTATAGCACGTAATTAATTCTGCAAAGGATGCTGTTTGACAGAATGGGATTATGAGAATTGCATATTGATAGTGGCAGGAGAAATAAATCTATTTTCTCTGTGTAAGGTAGGGTATTCTTGTGTTCTTTAGAAACTGGCACATCTCAGAGGTGTTGCTCTCAAAATGATCTCAGGGTGGAAAGAAATCAGTAATTACAGAGCCAGGCATTCAGTTGTGTCCTAATTTTCCCACCAGTTTTTCAGTGTTTCAGCTGCTTCAGAGACTTAAAGTATTCTCATTAGGTAGCTGCAGAGGCAGCCGCTTGCCTACTCCCTCATTCTCTCGCTCGCTTTTCTTTCTTTCTTTTTTTTTTTTTTCCATTCCTGCCTTGGGAGTGACTGTGAAGATCATTTGCTGGAATGATTGGCAGGTTAGAGGATTCGATCAGATGAGTTCCTGTTAGTGTGGGTCAAAAAGGCTAGTTAGCAGGAGCTGTCAAAAATGCCAGCAGCATTCGAAATGGGAAATGTCATGACTTCGAGGCAGGGGGTGCCACCTGGAACAGAAAGCCCCCAGCTCATTAGCAAGTCACAGGATTTGGGCTTAACTGGAGGGAGCAGGGGAGGGAAGATAATACCCAATAGGGAAAATGATTGTGAAGTGGAATTGATTTCATGTATAATTTGTTTATCACTAGAGGGGACAAATGCTGTCCTTCTGACATGAGCGAGGGAGTGTGGACTATGAATGAAGCAATTTAGCATAATCTCCAGGTTGAGCTTTGGATTTAAAGAATGCAAACTTCTTTATTCTTAACTGTGGAAATGATCAGGTCATGTTACATTAATTAAAGCTGACATACTCTCAAATGTTTTATTTGGGCAATTGTGGCAGTTCAACAGAAACGAGAGAGATGGGCAACTTTAGAAAATAAGAGATTTTTTTTTTCCTCTGCTGTTGTGGAAGACTAGCTCAGTCGCATACTGAATTATAACAGGGCTGGTGTTTATCTTCAGTGGTTAGCTAGGCTGCACAAATCAAACTGGGATTCCTGACTCACATACAATCTCATTTATAGACGGCGTATGCCCTTTGGGAGATTTAGAAGTAGTCTATGTTTTACACATATATATATATATTTGAATATGACTGTCATATTATGATACAATGTTAAAAATTTAATCTCTTCTTTTAAAAGGGGAAACTCTCCAATTTCTTTACTGCCTGGTTATCAGTTCATCTGGAATTTGATATTCTAATATAAAGTTAACAATTTAGAGTGGCCATATTTACAGATTAACAAAACAAAACAAAAAGTCCTTATAGAAAAAGATCATTTACAGTTCACAAGAAGAGAATGTAGTTGCAAAGCAGAAAATAATATTGCCTAGTATCTACTCATACTGAGCTCCTCATTTAAACTACCAGTGTTTTTACAGCATCTTAAATGGGCCTTAGTGGACAGCCTTTTCCTATGTAAATTCCATCAGAAAGCGTATTTTCTTTTGATAAAAAACTTTCTGCAATATCATTTGTCTTTTACATGGAGATCTTCATCTTGTTTTAAGTTACAAATGCCACAGCTGCAAGTCTTTCTGGCTGAACTCTAAAGGATGTTTACTTAGCATCCAGATTCTGGCTAAAACATGTATTTTCAAAATGTCTTTGCCTTGAGCTTCCTTTTTCTCTTAAATATTGAGACATTTTATGAGACAGTTTTGAAATAGCCAAGACTTGTTTTATCAAGCAGCCTCAGACTGCTGTATAATGTGAATAGGAATCTTAAAACCTCCTAGTCAAAACATTGGTGGAAGATTCATTCTATTCTGTATTCAACCTAAAAAGCTTAACATTAAGCTACTGTATATAGCTGTCAGGATATACTGCATTAGTTTAGTCAAATCTAAAAATTTAAACATCAATGTGAATCTGTTTGTCCCCTCATTTTGGAATTTTATGTGTGACCCAGAAGCTGGCCTTGAAAAAAAATTATGAAATATTATTTGAAAAGATTTACTAAAGTTAAGATTTTTTATTCTTCCCCAGAAACCCAATTTGTTAAATACCAACAGATTTATGACTCAATGAATTTGATTATAAATTAGTAAATCAATGATTTTGAGAAAAAAGGTTGCCCATAAAAAGAAGAAGAAATGAATTAGGTATAGTTATCTACAAATGGATTTCCCACTATTCAGACTAGCCAGCTCTAAGAAGTCCTTACCTCTCTTGAGGGGCAGTCGAAAGGAGTTTGACCAAGCAGAGCAGGAGGTGAAGGGTGGTATTTGTGCATACTTGGTCTCATTGATCGCTCCTTTCTCCATCCCCTGTCCTCACCTCAGCCTTCCAAAGTCAGCTCTGCATTTACTGACCTTGAAGACTCTCCACTGTTTTGCACTCATCTCAATTCATCTCCTCTCCATAACTATGATAATCAGTGGTACATATTAACATTCTTATGTTTATCATTCCCTTTGTTGAATCTTTCCATAACTCTAACGATTGATTGACCATGCTGTTAAAAGTTTCACCTTCAGGGTTGTGAGTCCTTTTCATATGAGGTCCTAGGTTCTAAAGAAAACAAATGACATCCTTGTAATTTTCCTCTACATCAGTTCTCAGAGAGTGGTCTGTATTCTCTGGGAATCCCCAGGGCTCCGTGGCATCAAAACTATTTTCATAATAATACCAAGTGTTCCTTGCCTTTTTCATTGTGTTGACATTTGCACTAATGGCACTGAAGCATTCGTGGATAAAACTCCTGGCTCCTTAGCATTAATCAAGGCAGTGGCATCAAATGGTATTCCCAGTCTTACCACCACACAATTACAGTTAAAAAAAAAAAAAGCAAATTTCACTTAATGTTCTTGATTAAGAAGTAAAATTTATTAATGTAAATTTTGACCTTTGAGTAAATATCTTTTTAATACTTTGTGTGATTACATGGGAAGTTTGAGAAGTCCTTTCTCCTGTATGGAAACGTTGCTTGATAAACTGTACTGTAGGAGCAAGGGGAAATGATTTGTGTGGGGAAGCTTCTTATTGCATCACAATACAGAAAACCTCTTCAGTGATTAAACGTTCTTATCTTCCATTGAGGAGCCCTGGTGGTGCACCTAATCACTGTGATGCCTCCAGGAAAAAGATCCTGTACACGTGTTTGAGTTACAAGCTGAACTAGCTGTTTTTACTTGAAAGAATGACTGACAAACTGTGGTTATTCAAACTTGGGTATTTGGCAGACATTTTCTCAAAAAAGAGTCTGTCACCCACGGAAAACCACTGATGGTATTTACTGCCAGTGATAAAATTAGAACTTTCAAGAGAAAATTAGAATCTTGAGAAACTATGGAAAACTGTTATCTGTTACTGTGAGCTTGACAACTTCCCAAAGACATTTCTGATGACAATAGTTGTGATATAAACAATGTGATTTTTAAATATTGTATAGTGAAATGGGTCAACATTTGGAAGATGTTTCAGTGAATTTCAGTGAATCAGTATTTTCCAAATAGTCAATGCATTATGGTAGAAAATCATGCATGGATAAGATATCTGCTGAAAATATAAAACAAACCAATAGATTTTAAATTAACAGAGTACAAAGAATTCACTGATATGTTTCAGAGTCCCCAGTGCAGCTAACCCTTAAGAAACTACCACTTGATGAGTTTTGTTATAATATAAAAGAAGAATATCCACAGTTATCTGAAAGGGCTTTTAAAATACATCTTCCATTTCCAACTACCCTATTTTTATACAAATAACGTGTGCCTTCTACATTTGTTTGCCAACTATTCCCTCCCCTCCCCGAGATATTTTGATAAGTGCCACCAAGCCAATTTTTTTTATGTGTTGCTGTAAAAAATATTAGCATAGTGCACTTGTGAAAATACCTTGAGAGGGAGGGAGCAGTTGACGAACAAACATAGAAAATATGTGTTATTTACATAAAAATACGGTACATACCTGTGAGAGGCCATATTTTCTTCAGTTGCTTCAACTAAAATAACGTAATAGATTGAATTCAGAAGCACTTATATGAGAATCCACCTATCTTCTATTCAGCCAGACATTTTAAAAATTCTATCATTGTAAACAACGCCACCCTTTTCACTAATTTTCTTTGGAAAATATAGTTATTTTTACTAAAGTAATGTATTCATGTTATCATGTACTGAGTATTATCATTTTAATGAGCTAATAAGCAAATATATTTTAAGTATTAATTTTAATTTCAAATATGGTAAGTATCAATAGCTATAATCCATATAAATGAAAGCTCTTTGGGGATCCTTAATAACAGTTAAGAATGTAAAGAGGTCCTAAGACCAAAATCCAAGAGCCACTACTGTATATCAATAATGCCATGTATTAACTTTACCATGCTAATTATGTTGGTAACATTTTCCCCCTTAAAGAAATTACTAGTCACTGTAAATATTTTATTTTTGCTATATAAGATTATTCCAGTTATCCATCTGATTTACTATCTCAGTTTTTGTGGGAAAGAAGACATAAAATCCCTAGTCTTATGTTCACGCTGGTACCACCTGAAAATTACAGTAGAATGCCCTTTACTACACTCTTTAATGATTAGTAAGGAGCCCTAGTGGCACAGTGGTTAAAGCAATCGACTGCTAACTGAAAGGTCGGTGGTTCGAAACCACCAGCATCTCCATGGGAGAAAGATATGGCAGTCTGCTACTGTAGAGATTTATAGCCTCGGAAACCCTATGAGGTCACTATGAGTCAGAATTGACTCAACAGCAGTGGGTTTTTGATTTTTCATGATTAGCAGACCAACTCTTAAGAGACTTGCTATAAGTTAGTTGTTTGAGCTGTGACCTTCCTCTTCTATATGCATTGTGTTTGACCTTGTGTGGACAGGCTTTGACCATATGACACCAAATAATAAGGCCATTTCCATAGGTTGTTAGGTTGTTTATGGGACTCAGGAGGACTTTCAGCACAGAACCCTGAGCAGACACACTGTAGATGTGGCTTCTTATCAGAAGGGACTCGGGTCTTTGCCTGCCTAGCTGCTATGAGGTAGCTCATGGAAATTTGGGTGCATTTTTGGGCTCAGAATCTAAACCAAACCACTCAGTATGAGCATCAGTCAGATCAGGGTTTTTTGTTTTTAAACTCTTTATTTTGAAATACTTTTATATATACATAAGAGTTATAAAGCTACTACAGAGAGCTCTACCCTTCATCCAACTTATCCTAATACTAACATATAACCATGGTGAATTTATCAAAACTATGAAATCAGCATAGGTACCATGCTATTTATTAACTTATGGACTTTATTTAATAAACTGGCCCTTCTGTTCTAAGAGCCCATCCAGGACACCATATTACATTAGGTCATCTTCTTTCCTTGGTCTCCTCTGGTCTGTGATAGTTTCTGAATCTTTCCTTGTTTTCATCATCTAGACACTTTTGAAGAGTACTGGTTAGGTATTTTGTAGAAGGTCCCGCATGATGTTTTGTAATGATTAAACTATGATTGTGAGTTTTTGAGAAGACTACTACCAATATGAAGCACTCTTCTCATCACATCATGTTCAAGGATACGTGATATTCACATGACTTACCACTGGTGATGATAACCCTGATCATCTGGTTAGGGCAGATCAGGTTTTAAACCCAAGGTAACACCCAGGAAGTAAATCCAGAGAAGCAGGGGGTCAGGGACAGGTTCTCAATCAAATGGAAGTACCTTAAGTCAGGTTACTGAACTGAGGACAAGGCTGCCTGATGTCAGAATCAGGAGAGAGAATTAAGTTTCAAGGAAGACTTCCTGTCTGGAAATAGGCAGAAATGAAGGAGAGGAGGTATCATTAGAAAGGAGAGTGTCTGAGTTAAGAATCCTGAAACATTCCAGCCCCTGACTCAGGATCAGTAATAGAATTTAGCAAAAATTCTAACGGTGTGAAATGTATTTTGTGAACATGAATAAATACATGGCTCTTTCATTCACCTGTTCATTTGTGTGTCTCCCTCACCAAAACTGAAATCTCACAATACAGGATCTTGTTTACTATTTTATCCTCATTTCTCTATTTCATCTCCGTCTTCTGACCTGGCACAAATTTATGCCCCTTACGTGTTTTTTGCTTGCTGAATTAATGAATATCCAACCAACTCACAATACCATAATATTTCACTCTTTCAGCAAATAATTTTTGAGCAACTGCTGTATTCGTGCTGCCCTAGGCTGTACAGAATAAGATAGTTTCAAGACACAATCTAGAGATACAAATACAACCATTTAAATTTCAGAGTCGTAAAGGCTTTAGTAGAAGTTTGCATGAAGCTACGTAACAGGACAAATGAGGGGAAAATTACTTCTACCAGAAGGATTTGCAGAAGACTTCACAAAAGAAGTGATTTTGAGCAACAGGAGGATTTAGATTTTCCGTGGGCATGAAGAAAGAGAAGGAGGGTGTTTTCAAGCAGAGGAAACACTAAGAGCAAAGCCCTGTCACCAAGTACAGCATCTCTAGGGAATGGTCTGGTAGAACTAAAGGGCGTAGAGGTTGGGGAGTGAGAAGAGATAGAACTGAAAAAGTAATTTGAAGCCAGATTGTGAAGGGTCTTGAATGACACGCTGAAGAGTTTAGATTTTAATTTAATATACCTTTCCCAATGGGCAGTATATGTATGTATATATATATGTCTCCCTGTTCAGACACAGGAGAATAAAAACATCTTAAAACTGGAAGATCCTTTGGAGATCACTTAACCCTGAAAGAAGATGTGGTATTTTTTTTTTCTTTTTTCTTTTTTTAACTTTATGTGGTAGAGCATATCTTGAAAATAAGTAAGATGCACAAAATACTGCCCACACTTACATCGAACATAATATTAAAAATTGCACCAACACTTACTCTTCTCTTTACTTAAAACCTTTTCATCTTCCTACCATGAAATTTTGTGACTCTATTATGAGTATGGTTCCTTTATAACACATTTATAAACATGTATATATGTCTTCAAAAGTAATGCATACATTCTTTATTTTAGCTGAAAGAATATACCTTCTTTGCTCATATATCTTTTTGTAAAATGAATAATCATCCCTCTTCATTTAACTTTTGTGAATATACAGAATTTTATATATCAAGATACATTGTCATAATTTAGGGGAAGTGCAAAAAACTGAAATGTGAGACAAGTGGTTTTCCAGGGATAAAAATCTAGCACAATTTTTGAAATTGAAAAAAATGTTAAACTGTTAAGTGTTTGAAGATCTTAAAGTACGTCAAGCCAGTAGGGTCGCAGTGAGTCAGAACCGACTTGACGGCATCTAACAACAACCACCAATTTTTTTAAAGCCCCTAATGCTTAGTAACTTAATAGCTTTTTTTTAATAATGATTATGACAATGACATATGTGAAAAATAACTAAGACAGATTAAATATAAGTTTTAAAGAATAAAATAGACCACTTAAGTATGTTTTAAAAGGAATGATTAAGTACATTAAAGTACACCAAACTAGATGGAATATTATACAGTCTTTACAATTATAGTTATAAAGGCAAATATCATGGAGAAATACATCTGGTAATGTGAAATGATGAAATTGGAGTATACTGCTTATACATAGAAAAATTATATATAGGAAAAAAATGACAAAGTAAGTATACTAAACTGATATATCACTGGTTTATCAGAGAAAGTGATTTTACAAGTTTTATTGTATAATTGAGAAAGTTAGTTAATTTACAGTTTTATAGCCATAGTACTCTCTCTGTAATTCCAGTCTCAGAGTCCTCTTGGATGGGTCCAATTTGTTTGACAAGGTGTCACTACTCAGACTCTCCTCTGTAGATAATGGTGTACGATGCCTGGCCAGCAAAGCTCATTTTACTCCTACAGAGCAGTTCATAGTTTAATATTTAAAGAATTTTCTACTACCCCTAAAAGATGCTGGTAAATTAGTACTAGAAACAGCACTATCCAGATGATTAAGAGAAAGCATGGGAACAATTTAACCCAAAGTAAATAGAAAAGCTGATCATGTCAGAATGAGAATTTGGGACTCCAGATTCTTCACCTACTGCTTATCTAAATAAGTTTTTCAAAAAGCTGGTTTTTGAGTCTTTTTTAATGGAACATTCCTACTTTCCTATTTCAAGATTAACTCCACTAGTTATTGGCTTTGTGTGTTGAGAGTATGGGACGTTGCACTAAAGCGATAAATGTTTTCTAATTTGATCCATCTAACAAAAGCTAAACAGCTCATGGCTGATGAAGAGTCTTAAAGGTAAATAATTTCTTTAACACCTCACCTATCCACAAAATATGCCTTGATCATAATAGTGTTGATCTGCCTATGTAACATACAGTCTTCAGGAGTCCACTGCCCACATGCCTGGACCTGAAATCATTTGTAAGGGATCAGAAATTAGATTATTGACCTTATTTCTGTCTTGTTGTCTGTAGTTTAGAGGTAAAGAAGAGAGACTAAGGAGACAAAACCATTACCTTTTATTTGTAAAGCAGGCTGCAAATAAATTTTCAGAAGAGTAGCATGTATATATTAAGAAAATGAATTTGTAGAATTTTATATTGTGTGTATAGACAAACATATCTTGGGACCCAAAGTCTGCTTATTACATGATCATGGCTATATAGACACATATACATATATATACACATAAAACCAAACCCTCTGGCATTGAGTCGATTCCAACTCATAGCGACCCTACAGGACAGATTAGAACTGCACCATAGCATTTTGGCTGGTGGATTTGTACTGCCGACCGTTCGGTTAGCAGTCCATCACTTTAACCACTGTGCCACTAGGGCGCCATAGCTATATATATTATATATATGTATATTTTGACGAAACAGTTTGTTTCCTTTTTAATTCTCTTTCACTTTCTTTGTGACTTTCTGTATGATACTTCATCACGCAGTAAGCTTGGCTTTTTAACTGCTTTCCTGTAATTTCTAGTCCCCACCTTCATTCCAGTCTCTCTACTTGAGCTGTTAGCAGGGAAGAGACAAAAAGAGAAAAGGGTGGGGAGGAGGAGTGAGGTGAAAAGAAGGCAGAGGGAGGAAGACTGCTGGAGAAAATTATTTTTTAAAAAAAAGATTTAACTGAGAACTGGAATGAATGCTTCACTTGTTCGCTGTTAGTACAATTACCATACCTTAGGAAATTTGCAGGGAATAGTTAATTATGACTAAATGATTCCCTTTTAGAGGTAGCGGCAGGCTCCGGGATCCGACTGTCAGAGCTGTGAAGGATGTTGAATTGGAAGGCTGGTCTCCCTGTTAGGCGGTAGATGGTCTGCGGGGATGAGCCAGACAGAAAAGATAGCTGGAAAAAAGTAGCCCGCGACAAGGGAGCCACGTACAGCATTTGCATACTTTTCCTGCAAAGGAGGTTTAATCCAAAGAAAGAAGGAGATTTCAGTACTGTCAGGCAGGCTTTGTTCAGGGTGAAAAGTAGAAGGAAATCTGCTGAAGGAGTCTTTCTCAAAGCCTTAGTCTCAGCCTTGAGGTTGTTCTAGTAAAGTTATGTTCTTGAGGGTTGTTTGCACACTATTGTCTGTCTGAAGATCTTCTAAACCCAAAACGCTCAAAGTATCCTCCTCTGCCAGCACAAAAGCTGGGAATTTGTGTGGTGAAAATGATTCGTATTGCACACTGAACCCGAGCACCCTTTGTTCTTGCTCAAAATACTGTAAAGTTCCAAGGATGTCTTTTCGAGCCAGACTGAGTGAGCTGGGTGTACCAGACTAGTGTTTGCAGGCTGGAAAACAAAGTAAAACCAACCTACTTTTGTGTCTTTTTTTGCTTGCTCATAAGAGGCCTTAATGTACTTTCCAAAAAAAGATGACTTAAAAAAATGTGGCAGGTAAAAAACGATTTTTGGTTGGCAGGGATCATTTTTGCCCCACTTCCTTGCAAAATGTTCTCAAGTAGAAGTGTTTACCTAAGTCTGAGGTTGAGGGATCACTCAGTGCAAGTTTTCTCACCACCTGACCCACCTTATGCTTTATCAGACAACATGAGTTTATGATCGCGCTCTGTGGATTGTCCCATTTTCAAAACTATGCCTTCTTTTCTAAAATATGATGGGCTGTATAGTATGAGATGGTCTACTCTTCCCCATATGTTTTTCTAATAATCTTCACATTTATATTGAAAACTGTATCTATGATATCTGCTTATATAGTAAGTCATTTAAATAGTTATGGGACAGAAATTAGGATTTGTTTCAACTGCGTTAGTTGGTTGAACCTAAGTATCCATAATCCTCATAGTTTAGGAAAATATGTGATGGTGTTGTTAGGGCCATCAACTCAGTTCCAACTCACAGTGACCCAATGCATAACAGAAGGAAACACTGCCTGTTCCTATGCCATCCTCACAATCATTGTTATGCTTGAGCCCATTGTTGCAGCCACTGTGTCAATCCATCTCATTGAAGATTTTTTTCTTTTTCACTGACCCTCTACTTTACCAAGCATGATGTCCTTCTCCAGGGACTGGTCCCTCCTGATAACATGTCCAAAGTATGTGAGATGAAGTCTCACC
>NW_004444189.1:314606-408994 GCF_000243295.1 Trichechus manatus latirostris
CCTCCCTTCTAAGGAGCATTCTGGTTGTACTTCTTCCAAGACAGATTTGTTCATTCTTCCGGCAGTCCATGGTATATTCAGTGTTCTTTGCCAACACCATAATTCAAAGGCATCAATTCTTCTTCAGTCTTCTTATTCACTGTCCGGCATTCACATGCATATGAGGCAATTGAAAATACCATGACTTGGATCAGGTGTACCTTAGTCTTCAAAGTGACGCCTTTGCTTTTTAACACTTTAAAAATGTCTTTTGCAGCAGATTTGCCCAGTGCAATACGTCCTTTGATTTCTTGACTGCTGCTTCCATGGATGTTGATTGTAGATCCAAGTAAAATGAAAATATGTACTAAAAACAAAAAATTTGAATTTAAAAAAATAAGCAGTGTACTTGTTTACAAGTGTACCATGGGCAGTTACAATTGCTGCCCTTTAAATTTATAACCTTCCACATGGAACTTAATGCTTCAAAAATGTGGTGTCATAGATATGTAATTCAAAACGTGTAAACTAAACATCTTTCGTAACTTATCAATTAGGTTATACAATAAACCTTGACATTGGGGGTTAAAATATATATATATATGTAGCAATTAATATATCCTGAGATTGTTTTATTAAGAATATTGCTTTGTCAATTTTTTTTTTTAAATTGTTGATCCTTTTGCTGGATTTTTAGCTCATTTCGAGACCTGCTTAGAAGACCCTATAAAAATGCAAAATAAAACTGAGTAATGAAAAATCTGTTTGTCTGAGGGTCTACAAAGACAACAAAATATCTGTTTGATTTTCAGAGCAAAAGGCAAAATTCATTACACGTAAAAACAAAGAGAAAGCTTACTTTGAAATTAGCATGAGCCAGCTTCTGAGAGAAAAGTTATGCCCTCTTCATTCTAGAGTACTTAGGAAATCTTTTATCAGGATAATCATATTTTTTGGGCTTCCACTGATGTTATAATGCTAATGAGTATGGATCATGGCTAAAGTAGGAAGCTAAGACGTTGGCAATGGCCAGATAAGAACTTTCAGAAGTTATAAACGTGTGTATAAAATGGTGTGCTGCTTTCCTAAAAGTGTTATTTTTTGTCATGGTTAGGATACTTGTCTCTGATCTAAGTAAACTCTGCTTTGCTGGAAGTGGTAAAATTTCTGTCTTCTGCTTTTCATTTTTCCCTGTGAGAAGCGTGTCTGAATTGGGGGGACCTGAATATACCTCTTTGTTGCTGAACTTGTCAAGCACAGCGCAGTGTTCTCTTTCCCACCAGGAAGGTCAGGCCGCTGGGGGCCAATCTGTTTTCTGAAATGAACCCTACTCTCTGTCCCTGGTGTCTGACAGATTGAAACAGTTGTCTGTGTTACTGTGCTCTCAATGCATTTTAAATGCCTCACTTTCCGGGAAGAAGGTAAAATACACAGGCAACTCTGAAAAGATAAAAATGTTTTGAAGGACTGGACTAAGGATGTTGATATTTATCTAAAAGGCAAATTTAATTAACTTTCTAAGGACATATTTACAGATTCAGGAAGTTACTGTATGCATTGCACTCGCACATACACACACACACACACACACACACACACACACTCTCCCTCTCTCACACACCAAGATAAGCCTTCACTTATGAGTTCTACTTCTGAAGACTTGTGTGTGTGTGTGTGTGTGTTTTTAATTGGACTAATAAAATTATGAAGTGTGGAACTGTTTCAATAGCAGAATTGTAGAAGTAAGCATTCTTTGTTCACTTAGATTTCAGCTGCATGTATTTTGATCAGAGGTATGTATAAAGCCTGAAGAAATTTGTACTATGCTGAGCCTCACTTCAATACTCTCCAGATAACTGAGCTAATTAAATCTTTACTAACATTAACACAACTCTGGCATTCCTTGGACGGTGGATAATTAGTGCATGAATATGGCAAGCTTAAACTAAACAGATGAAAATAGAGTTCTGTGGAATGGGTATTGAGTTTATTCTTTATTCATCTTTTGATAAGGTTTAATTAAAACTGCTTCTCTCCATTGTGGAAGGAATGAATGTGCTTGTTTTCTTAGTGAAAGGCAAATTATTCACTTCGGCCATGGTTCAATAATCAAAGCCTTTTGCAAAGTTTTGGGTTATAGTGTAGCTGTGGGGATATAATTGCTGCAATTCTGTATGAAAGCTTTATCTTTTTTTATTACTTTTTCTTATTTATTTTTGTAGAAAGAAATTTATAAAAGCCTATTTTGTGACTTGGTGTTGAAGTACATATGTTTGAACCTTGTTATGGGTTTGTAGTGTAGATTATAGTATAGATTTTTTAAAAGGTATATTTCTTAGAATCTCTTGCTAAAAGAAAAGGTGAAAGTGGATACATATTTGAATAGAAGACATTGAGATAGATTTTTTAAGATAGTGAAGAAAATTCAGTAAAATCTTTAAATCCTTTGACTGCTACTGGGATAACATAACTAAGGGTTGAAAAGTAATAAACTTTGGGAATTCTTACTGCAAATTCTCTTTCCCTTTTTATAAACTCACCAGAAATATTTTCTGTATTGTTGTATTAAAGGAGGTGGGAGTATTTTTTTCTTATGGTGGTGGTAATTTTGTAGCATGAGTAGGTTTTATGTATATTGGAAATAAGTCAGAACTTACTGTTGTGACTCTGTTGCAGTTTTTTTTTCCTTTTTTCTTCTTGAAAAATGGAGGATTATCAGGACATAGTGTGTTTTATGAGACCAAGGATAAGAATAAACCTTGACCTTGGCCATGAACTAGAAGCAGGGACTCAAGCACAGACAAGATCTCTCTCTTTCTCCATCCTTTTATTTTATTTTATTTTATTTTTCCTTCCTTCTTCTCTTGTCCATGCAGTAGAAGCCATGGCCACTGAAAGTTTCCAGGATCACTGGTCCCATGATTTGCCATCAGAAGAGAGACCAGACATCACTCTAAGTCAACATTCCCAATTCCTTACAAAGGAACTCTGCCCTTCTTAGGGCAAGGGATCAGCCCTAGGTCCACATTCTAGCACCTTCCCTTACCATTTATTGTGGCACTTTTTTCTAAACGCTTTTTGTAGAGAGGGAGGAAATACAAACATGAGCAAGATTTTCTTCATCTATAGAATTATTTTGAGGATTAGGTCATTGAAAATGCAGTGTTTTTCAACTCCCTAATGTGTAGAGATATCAATTTAGTAGACTGGGGATTTTGTTTGTTTGGTTTTGAATAAAATAGGCTAGAATGGAGAGGAAAATATCAGCGATGACAATGTGTACTAAGAGTAACTGTTGTTTCATGAAATTTTTGTTTCAGGTATATGTGTACGTATGTGTGCACGCATGTGTGCATATACTGAGCCACTTAAACCCATTGCCATCAGGTTGATTACAACTCATAGTGAACCCCATAGGATAAAGTAGAACTGCCCCGCAGGGTTTCCAAGGAGCGACTGGTGGATTCGTACCGCCGATTTTTTGGTTAGCAGCCGAGCTTTTAACCACTGGGTCACCAAGGCCACTTAAGAAAATGCATTTCTTACAGGGATTGTGGCTAAAAAATGTTTAAAAGCTCGTGACTGCTCCTCAGATCCCTGGCAAGGTTTCTCCTAGGAAGCAGGGGTGGAGAAAGGGGAAGACTGGACAGGGCTTCCATCCTATCATCCCCACCATCAAAGTAGCGCCACTTTAATCTGCTTTACACTGTATGTTTCCACCTAAAATACCTTTTTTAAACAAAGGATTCAGTGGCCAAAAGTTTGAATAAATAATTTCCCAGGTCCCTTGTTGGGATTCTTAGAGCTAAGTACGGTAGTCACCAGTACCAGACTGAGCATTAGTTTGGTTCTCTGTTGTAGGAAGGTCTTGGGAAACCATCCAACCCTTAGTTTTAATTTCCCCCCTAAAGCTGAAATGCAGTTTCCCTATTTAATCCCATAGAAAACTTCGAGACTTAGCATATAACCAAGACAACACTAAATCTGAATGAGACTTTAAACAGCCTTACAATTTTAAAAAGAGAAAAGCAGCAAATCCTTCTCCCCGTTTTTTTTTTTTTTTTTTTTCCTGTTCAGCTCTTTAGGGAGGGATGAAAGGCAGAAGTGAGCAAAGGGGGACATGAGTGAGAAGGATTTGGGCAGCCTCCTCACATGCCCGAATGAGGTCCATGGAGAACTGCGGATCACGGGAAGAGGCAATCTCTTTAGCAGAAATAAGTAGGACGAGAACAAAGACCAAATAAGAAAACAAGCTGACTTCCCTAAAAGTCTGTTTTATATGACTGTCTTTGGGAGGTTGAGATAGGTTTAGCAGTCACTTTTTTTATCCTGGTCTGACTCGTGCGAGGGAATCTATGTGACACAGATGGTCCTAAAAGCCAACATCCTATGTGAAATTATTTTAATTGTGAATTCTACTGTGCCTATTTGTAAAAAATATGTGAAATGGTTAGGGGCTTCTTTTATTTTAACCTTATGTTAGTGAACCTTTTATTAGTCATTCATTACATAAACATGGTCCCGTTAGCAATAGACTTCGCTCACTGCAGGCACCCCTCTTTAACTCAGGGGAGGGTATAGAGTAGGGATTAAGAGCTCTGGCGTGGGCCAGCAGCCTGGGCTTTGTGGATTTACTATACTACTTACCAGCTTTGTGACACCTGGGTATGTCATTCAACCTCTCTCAGCCTCAGTTTTCCCATCTGTAAATTGGGATTAGTAATTGTGCCTATCTTGTCAGCTTGTTATAAAGATTAAGTGGGGTGATAAATATGAACTATTTAGCCCAGTGCTTGCTTGGTTCATAGCAAGAGCTCGGTAACTGTTACGTATACCAAATTTCACTGAAGTCCATGATAAACAGAAGACAAACATATTTGAAAATTTTTATGGTAACTGTTTTTCTGTTTGTCTTTCCATCTCCTTTACCTAAAATGGGGAAGAAAAAAAAAGCTAGACAACCTTACAATACAACATATTAATTGGTACAAATCATGTATAATTATGACAGAAGCAACCCAGGGCTTGCTTTGGTATCTTTTAAAGGGAATGAAGAAAAGGAATTGGTGGAAAGTGGGAAAAGACTTTCAAGAGATTTTTCTTTAATCGGGAAAAAACACAAAAGTAGAACTGAATGTGTTGTATGCAGGGGATGGCAAGCATTTACTGGGGTGAAGCAAAGGAAGTAGTAGAATAGAAGCAGTCTTTGAGAAAGATTATTCAAGTTTCATGGCCCTCAATAGGGGGTTGTAGAAAACCACCGCAAAGAAGTAATCGATGTGGTTTAGTCATGTGGTTGGAGTGGGAGGAGATAGACGAGAAGAATTAAAATTGCCTCCCACTTTGCGAGGCTGGCGAATTGGCCAGATTGCACCTCCACTGGTGGCGTGCAAGAACTCAGGATGAGTAAGCAGCAGGCGAGGATGATGAGGGCAAGTCTAGGGGTGTATCGTGGAAGTGTTCTTTAGTTTGTACTGAAGAGACGGAGAGAGAAAAATCAGAAATCAGAACTGAAGATTTGGAAGCCTTTAGCATGATAGTGCTCTGATGAGATAAACATAAAGGTTCAAAAGCTGTGGGTAGAAGTCATCTCAGACAACAAAGAAAGAAAATTCAGTAAAAGAGACAGAAATAAGTTATAGGTGCATCCCAGTCACCGTCTTCTCCCTGAAACCAAGCCAGCACACTCCAACCTGCAATTATCCTGTTTTCCTCTGAATTTTTAAAACACTCATGGAGGTTGTAACCTGGAAGCCTTTAACAGATACTACCCAGACATATTATATTTACCTTAAACAGTGTTTCTGAATCTTTAAGATAATAGTCAACATATAAAACTGTGTAGATTTTACATAAAAATCTAGATTTTTCTTCATCTCATAAAAATAGGTGAAAGATTGAGCCACTTTGGACATTCTCGCACAGCAGTGATGAGCTTGGATTTAGTAGTGGCTGCCACCTTTAGAAAAGGCTGAAGTTTACTACAATCCCCACCACTACCTTCTTGTCTCCCTTTTGCTGTTGTTCATCTTATTACAGGAGAAATGAATTATTTCATATAACCGTGTCTCTGTCATAAATGGCAAATATAAAAATAGCCCAAAGGAGCGTTGTGTTGTAGGAATAATTGAACAGAGCATATTTCTTTATTTAAATAATCTAACCCACTTAATTCATTTAAGTTACCTTCTTAGCCTTTGTTGGGCCTCTGTCTTACAATCATATCTAATTGCTTAATAATTAAATCAAGGTTACTTTTGTATGTGCTTACCTTGCATTTCAAGGAGACTATAAAGCTTTTTGAGGTAAAGTCAGTATAACCCCATAGCATCTAGCATAATGCTTACAAAATTTGCACACAGTTGCTGGAGAACCAGGAGCAAATGAAGCAAAGAGTATAACAAGTTTCCAGGTAGGAAAGATCATCATGGAAATAAAATGACCCACATGAATGAGACCCCAAGGACAATTCAGCAAACATTTATCAAATGCCAGCAATCAGAGATAGATTCTGTGAGATATGCAATGATGTACAAGACATTGTCCCTACTGTCAAGCAGTTTACAGTCCGGTAGAAGACAAACAGTGCAGATGATTAGCTTGGGCTAAAATGTGATCAGTATTACTATACAAGTATAAACAAAATGCAGTGGAAAGAGAGCAGGTACAGAACTCATGGAGTCCGGGAATGCATGGAGAAAATAGCATTTAAGGTACAGCTTTAAAACTAGGTGGAGTTATTTATACGCAGCAGTGAGAAAGAAGGGACTTCCAGAGAGGGGTATCAAAACACAAACAAAGGCTAGGAAGTCCAGGGTGTGTTTGAAGACAGGTGAAAAATGTAATGGCCTCAACAGCATAGTGTGTGAGTGGGACACGGGTTCTTGGGAAAAGGCAGGATAGAGAGCGTGACCAAAGACATTAACTATAGTGTCCGAACAAGTGTAAGCTACTCTATTCCTTAACCTTTTCCCTTCGCTTTTTACTTTTAGAGAATTCTACCATGCCATAATGTACTCCAGTAATATAATACCTCACGTTTTTGTTGTTGTTAGATGCTGTTGAGTCTATTTAGACTTATAGGTACTCCGTGTGACAGAGTAGAACTGTCCCATAGGTGTTGTAGTCTGTAATCTTTACAGGAGCAAATCACCATGTCTTTCTCCCATGGAGCCACTGGTTGCGTTTGAACAGCCGACTGTTTAGTTAGAGTGCTTAACTGTTGCACCACCAGGGCTCCTTACCTCACGTTTACTGAGCGCTTACTGTGTGCCAGGCACTATGTTGAGCACTTTCCATGAGTAAACTAATTTAATCCCCACAAAAAACCCTCTAAAGCAAATGTCATTCCTATCCCCATTTTGCAGAGGAGACTAAGACATGAGCTGTTCATTCACTACCCCAATGCCCCTCAGTTAAGAAGTGGTGGAGATGCATTCCTAATGCAATTCAACCATATGCTAGAAATGTAAACTAGTAGTATGTCATCTCATTGCGCTCACAACCAATCATTTTATTCTGAATTATGGCAAGCCTGCTTTCTTTTAGAAGTTTCCATCATAATCAGCCTAAGCCTATGCAAGTATTTAGTTGCTAATGTCGAGAGGAACTTTGGCTACCTCTGGAGATAGAGATGTGGAACTGTAGTGCCCCCCAAGCCCTGACCAGATTGAGTTAATTAATCTGTAACTTTAACACCCTAAAGGCCCTATTTAAATACAATTCCACTATTAGTGCGGAGCTCTGGGAACCTTGATTAAAACTGAATGCACTCAGAAGCAAAAAGTGCAAGTCTGTCTGTAATTTAAATTCTCAACATAAAATGTTTCACAAGTGTCATATTGTTTTCGTTGGTTCTTCAAATACGTGTCACAGTTAGTCATTAATAAAGTGATAATGTTCTATATGAATTTCATGAAGGCACACTTAGTCTGAGAACATCAGAGATTTCTACATAAGCATTCATTTTATAAAAAAACATACATGCAAGGTATTGTTATGGACTATATTTGGATGATATTGTCAATTCATAAATATTTCTTTCAAGATCTAAAATGCGGTAGGTACAGTACTCAGTAGCATTCAACTCCAGCTTTAGTTTCTGACCAGTTTTGGTACATTCAGGCAGCTTTCACTTATTTATGTTAGTACACGGGAGAAGTGACACAGATAATCCAGGCATCATTTAGTTTGAGGATGCATTGTTTGAGGGGAAGCATTACTGTCGTAGTAATCCGGGGCATCGTCTAATAGTAAAATTAGTTTATAGTCCTTAAAATATATGGGAGCAGGAATTGAAGAATGTCCTGATGGCTGGAGCAAGTCCACAAAAGCAGTAGTTATTAGCATATATGTGAGGGCTTTTTAAAAAAAAATGATTAAAATGTAAACAATGTAAGGAATCAAAGATAAGAAAACATGCGAAAGAGAGAAGTTGAAAAACAGGCGGCTTCTAGCATTTCATTTTACTATCAGGCTTTCAGGTTATATCCTCATGGTTAGATAGATATTGGGGACATAGGGCAGGAAAAAGAGAAAGAAGGGGAGACAGACCTTCCTAGATAGAGACTTGAACACCGAAATCATACCACTGTCCTTCTGTTTGGACCTTTTTATTCTCACTCAACTAATTGCTGAAGCTTGTGCAAGGAAAGCCATAGGTGCTTGCTGCTCAGATATCAAGTGATCTTAAAAACAAAAAGGAATGGTGCTCAGGGTTCCTACGAAAAACTCTTAACTGAAGGAGACAGAAGGAGGGGGTGACCTATTCTCTTCAACGTTTTAAGATTTCCTATTGACGTTTATGACCAATGTATGTAAAGACCTGTTCTGATTGAGCAATCTTGCTGTGATCCATATAGTGCCTTATTTCTTTAGACATAACTTTTTTTTAAAAGGACTGAAACTTAAATTAATAAACCAGCCAGGGCTGCATGCCAACATGACTTGAAAGTGAACTGGAATTTATTGATCTGCAGCCTACAAGCTGTTCTATGCCGCACTGCACATAAGAAATGAAATCTTTAAAGTTGCCCCCAAAATTTTAATTACCTCAAAAAGGATCTTTTGCATCTTGAGACAGTACTGGTATTTGACCAGAACCTTCTCCCTTCCACCACTCTTCCCTCCAAATTGAGTCGTTAGTGCCTGGTATTGACAACAGTACTAGCTAATGCAACATTCATAATCCATGCTCACTTTTCTGCATTAATGGAGGGGAAAGGAAGAAATGGCATGCTAGGCTGACCACTGGAGATCCTGACCATAAGGAGAGGAGAGAGAAGTTCAGAGAGGGAGTGTGACTGTCCTTCTTGATGACAGTGTCAAAAAGTAAGAGATGTAACTAGAAACTCCTAATTTCCTTCATTAATTCATTAAGGATCTTACTTCCTGGAATATCTCAAACTCCTTAAGCCTCCTTCAGTTTTCACTAGGGGCTTTCTCTTGAAGAACCACATGCTGTGTAAAGTTGTCATGTGTCCTACAAGAGCCTTTTAAACTTCAAAGGGGTTTACCTGGTTTTAGTCTTCAAGCAGTGAATTAATGGATGCCCCGTGTTATCCTTTGTGGTTTTGTAAACTTTGCCTGTCCCTCCCCTCAACTTCTGTTTTTTCTTGCTGAATTACCTCGCTTTTCTATCCTACTCTGTCAGCCTTCATTTTTCTTTGAATGAATGAGTGTGTGTGTATGTGTGTGTGTACCAAGTCAATGAGGGTTTTCCCCCCTCAATTCTTTTATAATACTTAGAATATTTTATTTCTTGAACTTCCCTGGACTTTGCTAATCACGTAACTTGCAGGATATAGTAATCAAAATTGCATATGTTAGGTGAGTACAGATAAGCCTGTTTGGAGCAAGAATAAGGACATCATCTACTTATCACTTTTCAGGTCCCCCAATAGCCCCATCTTCACCAGCACCTATACCTACCTCTACCTCTCTCTCTCTCTCACACACATGTGCATGCGCGCGAACACACACACACACACACACACACAGATCTTCCTGTGGTTTGAGATATTTTACCATCTGAAAGAGGCAGATAGGTTCGCACTTTTTAGGGTGTGCACTTTCTCCAAGATAATTTTTAATATTAGAAAATCCAGTTAATGCTGGCTACTTGGGGACTCTCTTTCTTTTAACACTTCTCTGATAGAAAATGTCGATTCTGCTCATTTTTTTCTCATCTTTAGTCAAGTTCTCTCTCTGTAGAAAACACCCCCCTTCCCATGTTAACTGTTTTTATAAACCATCTTTTTTAAAATATATATATATATTAGTGAGTTTTTGGTGAAAAGTTTACACAGTAAGTTAGGTTTCCATTTGACAATTTCCACACAAATTGTTCAGTGACGTTAGTTACATTTATCACAGTGTGTCAACATTCTCTTTAATTGTGTTCTGTTTGTCCCTTTCCAGTACTCTAGTTTCCCCCGCCCCCTTATCTTCTCATCTTTGCTTATAAACCATCTTTGGTGTAGAATCTTGTCAAAGGGTTTTTGAAAGTTTAAATAAAGTATATACCCTGCTTATTTGCTTATTTATCATCTCAAATAACTCAAGAAGGTTAATGAGACATGATGTCTCTACATATAAACTGTGTTGCCTTTCCCCTAACAGATTATGATTGCATATGCATAATCATCTTACACTTTTTTATAGATGCCACCAGTTTGCCATATATAAAGTGAGGCTTTGAGTCTCAGGATCCAAACTGAGCTCTCTTTTTCCGTAAAAATCTGGATAGGTGAATAAGTAATCCAGGATAACAGCCCATTCTGAAATTATTTCTCTTTTGGTATTATAATACATCATCATTTTCATTCTTCTAATCTTTGTTTCTGTTATGTTCAGCATTAAAATTAAATGTTTAACATTAAAATCATCATCAAGGGATTAGTCAAGAATTAAAAGAAGACCTAGAGTTAAAAGTGTGTGTGTGTGTGTGTACATACATACACACTATATGTGTATGTGTGTGTGTATATATAGTTTATATATGTATGTATAAAACTTAGGAGGATATATACACATGCACATATACAGTATGTACATGTATGGTCAATGGCTACCTCTGAATTATGAGATTCTGAGTAATATGTATATAATAAAATTACACTGCACAATAAGAAAATAAAAATTCATTTTTAAAAGAGAATTTTCAAATCAGATAACAGTGTCATATAATTACATTTTATTCACTAGGAACCCTTCATTTCCAGCCCATCTGATAAGATATAATTATAGTTACTTTGGCAGGTGTGAAGTTCTGCCTTAAGGTAGAAAATGGAGCGTGCTCTATAAATCCAGTCCTGTCCTGGGTGTTGAGGCTACAAAGTCAAGTGAGCTGTAACCCCTACCCTTAAGACTAGTACAGTTTTATGGGGGGGACAAACCACAATCTGTGAAACCTGTCAAAGTAGTGAGCCCTGTGGGAGGGCCACCTAGAGTCCCAGGGAGGCCCTGAGGGGAGGTGGGAATGAGGCTGCCAGCCCGACTCCTTCCATTCAAGTATTATTTTGTGTTCTGCATTTCCTTCCTGCCAATCCAATTCAGCAAATATTTACTGAATCTTTGCTATGTTCCAGGTACTCTAGGAGACAAGATACAACTACTGCCTGGAAGGGCCCTGCAGACAAACAGCAACAGTTGTTGAAATTTTATACAAAAATGTGACATACATGGAAAGTTATGATTAGGGAGATTGCTCCCTGTATCAGAGCCTAATGATTTTAGAGTGCTCCTGATGGACCAATAGTCCGAGTTCATTTTTTAATAATATTCATTCAACACTCTGATTTTTACCACAAAATAATTTTGCCCTCCTGACAAAGAATCATCAGGAGACTATAAACAAAGTGTCATTTTCAGGATACTGAGTAAATAGCCCTGGAAGTGATGCAATAGATGTGAGATGTTATTTGGTTGGTAAGAAAAGTTGATAAAAGCTTTATTTTGAAACATTCCTTCCCTCTTCTGAAATCCTGGCAGAACTTGCCCTCCACCTTGAGAGCTTCTGCCCCTAGAAAAAGTTAGCACCCCCTTCAGCACATGTTACAGTCTACTTCTTCACATTCTTTCCTTTTTTACTTTCCTCGCCTTCACACCACTTTCCTTGCCTTCCCCATATTCCGGTGCACACACAGGTTTCCAAATGTGGAGGAGAACTGCTGAGGGACTAAGTGACATTCTAATTGTTTAGCAGTTCAGGTGCTCTTGGTTAGCATGGAGCTAATTCATAAAATGTTAATACTCCTTAAAAAGAACATATGTTACAAGCTCAGGGTCTTGTCAGACACACTCCAATCTGTTAGCAATTTGTGGCTTGACAAAAGCTTATTTTTGGCCATATATCTGTCTCTACAGTTCTCTGTATTACAGCGTGTGCAAGTTCAAAGCATGATGACATTAAATAGCACAAGTTTTGGGTTTATTAGCTGGCTCCAAACTTTTTTATATGCACACACTAATTTTACCATATGGAATTAAATATGTCTGTTGGGTGTGCTCCGCTTGCCCTGATACATTTTATTCCATTCCACTTTTTTCTTTTCTTCTTTCTATACTGACCCTATGCATCCAGATCTATAATGGGGGAAAAAAATAGATTGACTCAGAGAGCAGGGAATTGCAGTGTAATGATTTCACGCTCAGCTGTTGGCTAACAAGGCACCATAGTTTTTATTTAGTGAGGCCCAGTGGCTGGAGATGAAGAATTGTGTAAGGCCCAGCTGCCACGGTTACAGAGCAAGCAGCTTAAAGGGCTTCGGGGTTCCAAGTGTGAGGGGAATTGTCTCTTCCCAGCAGGTAAGGAATAGATCTAGACAGTGTCTGTTGTGTTCAAGATGCTGACTGGCTTGGCCAATTCATGAATCCCAAAAATTACAACATCCTCTGGTCGGAGGAAGTGGAAGAGACATTTAGTGGTGCCATTAACCCCTTTAATGCCAGGGATGTATACCTCCTGCTTGCTGGCTATTTACAAGGGGACATTTTGTGTTTAAAGCATTTTTTAAAAATCTACTTCTCCTTTCAAGTTAAAATATACTAGATCAACTAGTTCATTATCTATTTAGATGAAATCTAGCTGGTAAGTCCATTTACTTTTGCTGCTCTCATATATTTACATTATTTTTTAGACAATTGGTGATTTTTTTACATGTTGGTCTAACAGAACCAGAAAAAAATGTGCCCATATTGTGTGTGTGCACACACACACATGTATGTCATCATTACTAAATTTATTCAATTTTTTAAACACTTAAACTTGTATATAGTAATTTTTGGTAAGTCAAAATGGTAAATTTGGCTGTTCCTCCATCTATGAAAAGTAGTTGGTAAACCAGTAAAGATTCTGAAAAAGAACACAAAGGTCACTGTTTATCCTATTTAAGAAAACTGTTTTCAAGCATGTTAGCATTACTATTAATATGCTAAATCCAAGGAGCCAATGAAGGTCTGTTTGATAAAGGTTAGCCCTGTGTGCCTCATTAATGCACTAAAGTATTTTTATTGTGTTTATGTGGAGAACTCACTGCTAGTCATTAGTGTAATATTTCCTATTTAATGCCTGCAATGTCCCAAGGATTGTATATCCCATGAAGCAGGCATAATGTGTTCTTAATACCTGCAGGTCCCTTATGGAGAATACTCCATTTGCTTCTGCTTTAGTTTCAGCCTCTTGCTCTCATGGCCACACCCTAGTCTTTAGGGTAAGGACTCACAATTTCAAACAGAGAACTCAAATCCCCAGTTCCAAAGTGAGTCAGATTTGAAAACAGTTACAGGTCCTATGGGAGTATCCTGGCTACAAAATCCATTCATTTCAAATCATATCCCTGATACAGAGCAGCCCTATTAAAAGTGGCTCATTGTCACACAAAGTCATATAACTATAGGTCTAGTCTTGTTCTCATTTTTGCAAAATGTATCTTCACCTATTCAAAGCCTGAGGGAATGTGGTTAGTCTATAAAGATGAGGGCTGGATCTGAGTTTCCGCCAACTCCAGAGTTGTGATGGGGCTCCACAGAATCCTATACTTTTTTTTTTTTTATTTCTAAATTCTTGTTTTTCTGCTTGATTTCTTAACAATTCTATTGCAAATAATACTTGCAGTGCTTTTACAACCGTCTAAATAAAAATTAGCTTGGAGTGACCTCCCTCTTGGAGTTCTCTATTTGGTTCCAAAGGGGCATTTTGTTCATTATCCCATAGATTCAGAAGAGGAAAATTGCTTCCTTTTTCTCTCTTCTATGAGTCGGAATTGACTTGACGGCAACGGATTTGGGATTTTTTAGTTGTCTTCTCTCTACATATTCCCTCTTTGATCCAGGTTCATGCCTAGATGGATGAGAGAATCCACTGGTAGCTAAATGTCTACATCTCACACTCACTAATGTGGAGAGAGGAGTCTCAGTTTTGCCCACTCATGATGTGTTATTATGGCCCATAGAGCTCAAAGAAACAAGTGAAGTAGCCTAAAGAAATGGAAATTAGGGCAAACATGAGATGGAGCAATCCTTGCAGTATGCAGGCTCAGTTGGAGTCATACCCATGCATTACGTAAAACCAAACTTGTGTGTTTGGGATTATGGTATTCTTAAATGCAACCAGTGAGTTGGTTGGCTACATAAACAAGTCAGACTTTCCTCGTGTGGTTACAACTTCTCCAAAATCCCACAGAAAAAGTATAGCTCCCCATATAAACTACTTATTCATACATTTGTTGTGTCTTGTGAATTGTTCTATGATCTTTTGGTCTCCATAGATACATAGCAACTTAAACGTAATTTAGAGTATAGTGGAAAAAATGGCAACTGGAATTATCACTTAGGAATTTTTGCAATCCGTGAAATTCTTTGTTTTCCTCCTCTTCCTCCCCCCCCCCTTTTTTTTTTACCACTAAGTCACTAAACAACAACAATTTTATAATATAGGAAATTAACATAATGGGTAAGACTTCAATTACATTACATTTTCAGGTTAACTTTTATGCCATCTCCTGGATATCTAGCAAAACTAGTGGACTTGAGACATATTCTTTGGCTTTAACACAGGGCTTCAAACTGGTTATTCCCAGTTCAGTCATGGCCAAGGAAGGGAAACCAGGACAGACTCAAATTTTTAAAATTTGGGTGAACCAGAATGATAACTGGAACAGGAACAATTATAGGTCAAAGCCCTGCTAGAAACCTAATCTTCCTCTTAAAAAACAAGAGCAGCACACATGTTGCATAGCAACCAAATCTCTTGCCTATCAGATTTTGAGCAGAGTTGGAGACAGTGGTGCCCCGCTCAAAGGTGACTGTTGACTGCGCTACACAGCCCTTCCAATAATCCAATCTCATGCATCAGGCTCCCGAAAGGGCTCACTACACCTCTTCTGAGTCTCCCATTCCAAGGCTTCAACCTGTAATTTTTCCCATTCCGATTATCATTCCAGATCACCCAGATTGTAAAAATTCAGATCTGTTCCGGTTTGGCTTTGTCATCTATGACTGGCCCGGTTCAAACTGGTTCAAAACCCTGCTTTGACAGCTTCATTCATGGAGATTTTAATCATTTCTGGTGCTGGTGTTGAATTTCATTGATGTTGTTGCTATTAGTTGCCTTCGAGTTGACCTCTGACTCATGGCAACCCCATGTATTACAGAGTAGAACTGCTCCCTAGTGTTTTCTTAGTGTAATCCATATGGAAGCAGTTTGCCAGGCCCTTCTTCCACGGAGCCACTTGATGGGTTCAAACTGCTAACCTTTGGGTTAGCATTTTCCACACATCACAAAACTAGAAAGAAGCACCAAAACAGTTTATAAATAATACATAATCCAAGTTACACTCTAAGAATCCCAGGGACAGACTGATGCATGTGTTATCAGTGAAATGTGAGTGATGGAGTTGGGCTCAGCTTGGACCTTGACCAGCTGCAGGGTTAGATGGAGAGGGCGGTAACAAGGTAGTGAGGAGACCAGTCTGGCTGGTGTCGAAGATTGTCCAGGGAAGAAGAAAGAGTGGAGTTGAAGAACTAACATGAAGCCCTAGACAGAGGCACTTGAATTTGAATTCTAAGCAGAGAAACTTTTGACCTAATGCAACAAGCAGTAAATATTATCATGTCCTTGAGGGAAATGGCATTATAGAAGCTGTGGGATTTGGATATTATTTTTAAATGTCATTTATCATGGGTTGGGTGGTCTAATTAAAAATGCATTATATGTTCATTATATAATTTTTTAACTATCTCTTTAATTCTTTTTTTTTAAATTTTACTGTGCTTTAGGTGAAAGTTTACAATACAAATTAGTTTCTTATTCAAAAATCTAAACACAAATTATTTTCTGACATTGGTTGCAATCCCCGCAATGTGTCAGCACTCCCCCTTTCCACTCTGGGTTCTCCATGTCCATTTGTCCAGTTTTTTTGCTGAAAGGTGGACTTCATGAGTGGCTTCAGTTCTGGGCTAGCAGGGTATCTGGGGCCCAAAGTCTCGGGGTCACTGTATAATTTTGGAAAAGAATGAAAAAAAAATCCCTTAGCATCTTAATACCTCAGAAATAATTTCAGTTAATATTTTGGTATATATCTTCCAGTTTTTTATTTTGTTTTGTTTTTGCTTTTTTTTCCCATAAAATTAGATGCAATACTCTACATTATTCTACATAACTCTTTAATAATCTGCTTTTTTTCCACTTTGTAACTCTTGAAAAATTCCCCATGTCATCAAATAGTCTTCTACACTGTCATCTTTTAATGGTATATATTCCCTCATGAATGTTCCAAAATTACATTTAACCAGCATTGAACATTAAAGTTGTTTCCAATTTTGAACTATTATGAATCATGCTGCAATGAAGAGCCCTGTATATAAATCTTTCTATACGTGTTAATTATTTCTTTAGGATTAATACCAAGAAATTTTAAGTCAAAATGAATTTTGAGCCAACAGGTATGAATAATTAAGTTTGCTGATATACGTTGCCACATTTAAAACACTGTTTTAGAAAAACGAAGTGAGCGTAGTGTTCAGTGTGGATTGGATTAGAGAGTCTATAAGGAGCAATTCAGTGTAGCCCTGAAGAACTCTAGAGTCAGATGGCTTGCATTCAAATCCTGCCTCAGCTTGCTGTGCAACCTCAGTCAAAAAAATTAATCTTTGTGCCTTGGTTTCTTCATATATAATGAGATTATGTGTGTAAAGCAGTTAGAACAGTATTTGGCACATAAGAGCTGACGCTATTGAATCCTGTTACTATTATGGCAATAATTTAGGTTTAAAGTGAGGAGAGCCTAGATTAAGTCAATGAGAGGAAAAATACAGAAAGAGAAATCTTTAAAGAATCAGTAGGATTTGGCAATGGATTGGCTGTATTGGCCAAAGGAGAGAAAGAAGTAAAAAAACGAGTCAAAGTTTTTAAGCCTGAGGGAGTGATTTTTTTCAGCAGTGGAGGTGGCCTCTGGCCTTGGGCATGCTGTGTTTGACATAGTGGAAGACAGACACAGGGTGGTGTGAGTAGGTTACAGGGTAGAGACTGAGGAAGGACATGTTGATTTGGGAATGATCAGAATTGACCGGTTGTCATGGCAGTGGCTGGACTCCCAGTAAAAGTAAGGGTTGAGAGAGCAGGCTTAGGATCCTGGGCTGCTGGAAATGGGTGGGGTAGGGAGCCACAGGAAGACAAACCAGGCAAAGAGACAGAAGAGGGCCCTTTGCAGAGATGGACAGAGGGAGTTTTAGGAACCACACAAAGGTTAATGTCACAAAGGAGAAGGTAGACAGCAATACTGAATGGCAAAGAGTTCAGAGAAGATGGGGAGTAAAGACCGTGGAATTCCATTACTGATTCTGGTTACTAAACTGAAGTTGAGTTTGATTATTCTTTGTGGGTTCTTTTTGTTGATTTTTCTGCCAGCTTCTCAAAATTTTCTTTGTGCATTTAGTCACTACGTTTCCTTGGTCATGTTCAAACACAACTTAGAATTCTTTTTTACTCTGTTACTTTTTAAGAAAATGTGCAAAGTAGTTAGTCCTCTAACTCACCCTATAACTGATCTTTGTTTCTTGTTTGTATCATCTTCGGCATGCTTGCCTAAGCAGTTGGTTCATGTAACCATTAAAAACACACCAACAAAAAAAATGCTTAAATTAAACAAGATTGCAATATTTTATGCAGTAATCACTTGCCAAGTCTCCCTTTGAAACCAAAGCCATGTTTGTGTCATTGAAGTATGGTAGAATGATCCATAAACAAGATTCTGTTGGGTTTATATAGTAAAACAGATGAAATCGTTTTAAATAAAATGTTAAAAGCATTTAGTTCCTAGCTCAGACCAAGCTTGATCCAAAAAATGCTCATCCTTGGTTCAAACTTAAAACACACACACACACACAACTGAGTTTTGATCTCCAATTCATTTACGACATAGACCTGGAAACACTTTTATAAAAACTCAGTTACTAATGTAAATAATTTCTTGTGTAACTTGTTTTCCTGTAATCATTTCATTCCTTTTACATTTTAAGGCTTGGCTCATTGGAACTCACTTACCAGCTTCTAATGTTATGTGTAACTCATATTGGAATTGGCTACCAGACCTATCATTACCTGTTTCATGATGCTTCCCATCACCTGTAAAATACAGTTTGTTTTGTTTTATTTTTTAATGTAATTTGAAGTGTAATTTCCCTTTAGGCCTGGTCTACCTGACTTTGCACTAAATCATTCTGAGGTTGATTTTTGCCCAAAACATGTGGCTGGGTAATTTTTAAATCTCTTTGGTTAGATTCAGCTTAAACTGTTTTTTCTCCTGTTTTCTATTATTTCATTGGTGCCCAGCACAGCACTGAGCCCAGATGGATTCTTTATAACGGCTGTTTAACAATGCTTTGGAGGAGGGAGCTGGGGAGATCCTTTTTTTCCCCTTGCCTACAGCTGCTCTCAATATGGCTCATCATGACTGGAAGGAAATGAAAAAAGATGAGTTATCTGAACTGAAAATCAGCCACAGAGCAGAAGCAATTCATACACCCCAACCCATCCCACGAATGCAGTGGGGAAAAGGAAGTCACTGCTGTCATTTATTTATTCATATATTTTTAATGGTGGCAGAGTTATTTTTTAAATCTTATACCTTTGCGTAGTGGCCATTTGGAGCATTAGCGCAATGCCATATGGTTTCAGATGAGATTCCCATCACAATTAGTGCATTCGGAACCATTTATGCTGAGCTCTTGGCATGGCCTGCACTTGGAGCATGAACAGACCCATGAGAAACGCTGTAGACAAAACTAAGGAACATGCAAATAGCATTTAAGGAAATGTTAGTGGTTTAAAATGTAGTTTTTGCATCAGCCTTCATTTGGATGATACAGCCTATATTTTATTTTAAGCAGCTATCATTTCCATATTTTGTGCATTACATGTCTCCAGCGATTAACTTCTACCCTTGTAACTAAGGTATCTTAAGTGCTCAAAAGCATTTAAAACAGGGAAACATGTGGAAAGAGATTTTTGAATTTGGGTCCAGATTAGGATGAAGGATAAGGCCCATCAGAGAAGTTGCTAATCACACATTTCATGCTTTCTCTGTTTCTCTAGAAAGAGAAAGGATGTATGTAAGAATGAAAGGCACTTTCTAGCTAAAATGATCTCATGTCCCCTGAGATGTGGGGCTGTGAGCACTTAAACCCTGGCCACAGTCAGCTGTTGTCCACGATGAGCAGGAAACTCACTGTGGCTTTTCCTTCAGAGGCTGCATGGTGCTAGTAGGTATACTTTAGATTCACACAGACCTGGCTTCAAATCCCAGTGACTTCTTACTAACTGTGTGGTCATGGGCAAGTTGTGGAACCTCTCCATGGCTTGTTTTCTTCATTTCCAAGTTTGAATAGTAATATTGATCTCACAAAGCTGTTGTGAGAATTAAATGAGAGAGGAGGGATGTGAGGTGCATCACATTACCTGAGAGGCATTGAGGTGTGGCTGCTAGTTCAGTTTCCAGAGTACAGTCTAGGTTTGAATGCTAGTGCTGACATTTACAAACTTTGTGGCCTTGGGAAAGTAGCCCCATCCAGACAGCAACAGTAATCATATTTGCATCTCACAGACCTGTGGGGAGAGGTGAATGAGATGATACATGGGAAACACTTAGACTAGTACCTGCTTGGAACATGGGAAGTGCTCAACACTCTCAGATGCTGACCTTGCAGTATGGCTGGGCAGCTGGGCATTAAAGTCTGTGATTCCTGGCACATTGCAAACAAATAATAAGTGATAGGTGCTATTACTGTCATTCTCATTATTGCTGAGTTCAAATCTAGCCTTAAGTCAAATGTGGAGTCCCGCATCATGATGAGTACTCTTGATTAGACACCCCTAGTCCATCACTCTGGAATTCCTCATGGACACAGGAGCATCTGGTCTGGCGCTTACCATCTGAGAAGCTCTACTTCTCCAAAGCCATGAAGAGTTCCACAGCTCCCAAGGAACTTTGTTTTTCTCTGTTGGTAGCCACTTGCCAAACAGAATTTTTTGACATCCAGTTAGACTCTCCACTTCCAGACTTATTACCTTGGAGTTGTGGAATTCATCCCAATGTACATATTAATGTAACGTGAAACATTCTCTAATTCCCCAGCAGTTTTCTCTGGAAAGCAGTACGACCTTTACCAAGATAGGTTACATGATAGTGAAAATCGCTGTAGAAAAGGACGGTAAGAGACCATTTCAAGGCATGTGTGTGAGTGCATGACAGAAGTAAAGAACTGACGAGCAAAGGGTTGACATCTTTCTCCAGTGTAGATACATTCGGGTCGTGAGGGTACTTAATGCCCTAGCTCTCTGAAAGCAACTTGTAAATATTAGGTTCTTAAACTCCACCCATCAGGACTATAAAGGAGAATGGAAATTATGTTGCATTTCAATGATGTGTGTTTCTTAAGAGGAGAAAATCTTTTAATATCTGCAGACATTTTATTTAATACCTAACAAATGTGATATGCTGCTGATAGGAAAAAAAAACACCTATTTAAATTTTGTGCTTCATGGTAATAGAACAATACAGAGTCGATATTACAGTAATTAGGCTCTAAAAGTGCCCTTTTAATGAAACAGCACTGTTTGGGCAAGTATTTTCTGGCATCTTTTTATTTCCTTTAACTAGAAACAGAGAAAATGCTGGCTTGACTATTGGATACTGTGTTTTCTAACTAAAAACAAATTGTGGAGACAGTTTTGCCAAGAAAGTGAAGGTGGTTAGAAGGTATGGAACTGACTACTTCTGGCTGGTCACATCTAATAGCATCATGGCCGTAAATTGGTTTACTAACTGCGTGAAATGACTCTGCATGGTAAGGTTATCGTCTGCTGTTATTTTCTTGATATAGTCACTTAATTCCCTTTATGTCTTTCACCTCAGTGATGAAAAGGGGAACATTCTGTGGAGATTAAGAACTTAGCATCATGAGAATCATGAATGCTTGGAAGTTTGGAAATAATATATAAAATACTAAAATAGGTCTAAATATCAATTACTCATAGGCCAGTTATTCAAAATCCATATTTTTTACGGAGGCCTGGTTGCACAGTGGTTAAAGAGCTCGGCTGCTAACCGAAAGGTTGGCAGTTTGAATACACTAACCACTTCTTGGAAACCCTATGAGGCAGCTCTGCTCTGTCCTATAGGGTCACTATGAGTTGGAATCGACTCAACAGCAATGGGTTTTTGGTCCCAAGCCTGCTGTCTGGACAGGTGGAAGCAGAGGTGCTGGGCGAAGCCTGAGAGGCTGTGCCTGGGAGCGAGGGGAAGTGAAACTGGCCCATGGGCTGAACATCACGGTGGTCTCAACGAGACAGGGAAGAAAACAAGATTGGACATGAGACAGCAGCCTGAGTTGTGCATCACAACCAAGAGTCTAGAGGAAAAAAAGACAACATCTGCAAACAGATGATGGAACTGAAGCTGGGGTTACCAGCCGTAGTCGGTTGAATAAACCCATTGCATTCTAGTTGATTCCAACTCATGGTGACCCCATATGTTACAGAGTAGAACTACTCCTTAGGGTTTTCTTGGCTGTAATCTTTATGGAAGGAAATCACCAGACCTTTCTTCCGTGGTGCCCCAAGGTGGGTTTGAACTGCCAACCTTTAGGTCAGTAGTTGAGTGCAAACCATTTGTGCCACTCAGGTACCTCAGTGGGTTGAATAGCCCCTACAAATTCACTTCCACCTAAAACTTCAGAATGTGACCTTATTTGGAATAGGTTCTCTGTAGATGTAATTAGTTAAGATGAGGTCGTACTGGATTAGAGTGGGCCCTAAATCCAATGACTGGTGTCCTTATAAGAAGAGGAGCAGTCACACAGAGACACAGAAATGTGGAGAAGAAAGCCATGTGAAGACAGAGGCAGAGACTGGAGTGATGCATCTACAAGCCAAGGAACCTCAAGAAATGCCGGGCAACCCCAGAAGCTAGGAAGAGGGAAAGGAGATTTCTTCCCTAGAGCTTTCATAGGAAGCCTGGCCCTGCCGACATTTTGATTTTGGATTTCTAACCTCCAGAACTGTGAGAGAACAAATTCCTCTTCTCTCAGTTTATGGTAATTTGTCACAGCAGCCATAGGAAGCTAACACACCCGCCTAGGACAGGAGGTACAGATGAGACTTGGAGGTGGAGTCTGGAGTATTCTCATGGTGGCGTTTATAGGGCTCTTGCAAGTTCAGTTATGGATGGTGACGGAGGTGGCAGAGGCACAGTAGTAGATCAGATGAGCACCTGGTTTTCTTCTAGTTTTCAGCGTGTTGACCATATACTATTATTTTAATACTTGAGTGTAATGTGAAGACATATTTGCAACTAGAATCAGAATTAATCTCAAGGATTCTATCTTTGTCTGAAAAAAAATACTGATTAGAGACTACATTTAAAAATGAGAGTTACTCTAGGGTGGAAGAATAAGATGATGCCAAGATTTTTCTATAGAAAATCTGAATTACTTTCTCCAGGAGGGAGAGAATGAAGAGGACGGGACAGAGGATAATAGGGAGAAAGGTGCCATCTGGGTGGCAAAAGACAATGTACCACACCTTGCCTTGGCACTGCCTTCCTCAAGTCTTCAGCACATTCCCCTAAAGGCATCTGTTGTGAAATAAATTCCACTGTACACATCCTGTCCCAGCAAAGGGGCGGGGGGTGGGGGCGGAGCAGTGGAGCCCAAGGCCCTAAAAGCACAAGTAGCACGCACTCCTGGAATTTACAGAAATCTTGGGGACTATACTGGTTAAGAGCTCGGCTGCTGACCAAAAGGTTGGCAGTTTGAATCCACCAGCCACTCCTTCAAAACCCTATGGGGCAGTTCTACTCTGTTCTATAGGGTCGCTATGAGTTGGAATTGACTTGATGGCAGTGGGATTTTTTAACGCACTTTAGAGGTCTGAGGAATTGACAGGGTTCCTGCCAGTTTTACCTAGACTTAAAGGGCAGAAAAGTCCCAGTCACCATCTGGGTAATATACGTTTAAAAGCTATGCTATGACAGAGAGAGGAAATAAATTCAAATAGAAGACTAAATATTTGTACTTTAATGTTCAGATCAACAGATGATTGAAATCTGTAGCCAAAATTTACTTTGTAGTTATCTACGGATTTTAGTTGTCCAGGTTTACAGGTAATCACCATCAAACATTCACTATCTGCTATATATATTTGAAATTTTTTTGTTTGTTTTACATTCCTTTTAGTATATTCCATATTTCATATTTCCTTTTTTGATTAACTTCGTTATATTTATAGACTCGTGGTAGAGGTAGAATTTGACCTAGGCCTGGAAGGGTTGGCAGGATTTTGACTATTGATATGAATGTTGTGGAGTAGAAGTGGGTGGGGTGGGCAGAGAGGATTTAGGAGGAGCTGCCCAGCACAGGCTCAGTAGTGGGACAGGCAGGGTGTACTCTGAGGGTGGCACAGGCAAATGGTTACAGAGTGGGTTTCTAAGAGAGAGTGGGTGGAAGGTAAAGCTGAAAAATATAATTCACTTCTTCTGGAAATCCAGACATTCCCTGTACAATTTATGGCATATCCAGAGAAAATTCTGACTGGTGAGGTTCCTGAAATGCAAGGTTTTTTTTGCTCAGAGCAGTGTATTTTTTAACAATACCAGAGCAGAATGAGAAATAACTTTATCTTCTGATTCAAGGTAACAACATAAACTATTTCTGAGATAGGCTAATCCTAAAATGACTGTGGAGTGAAAGTACCAATATCCTGCTTTTGCAGTTAAGTCACCACCTCTTCATTATTTTAATTATTGTTGTTAGCTGTCCTTGAGTCAGCCCCAACTCATTGTGAACCCATCCATAATGGAATGAAACACTGCCCAGTCCTGTGCCATCCCCATGTGATCCATAGGGTTTTCACTGGCTAATTTTTGGAAGTAGATTGTCAGGCCTTTCTTCCGAGTTCACCTTAGTCTGGAATCTCTGCTGAAACCTATTCAGCATCATAGCAACACAGAAGCCTCCAGTGACAGATGTGTGGTGATTGTGCATGAAGTGCACTGGCCGGGAATCAAACCTAGGTCTCCCTCATGGAAGGTGTCATGGTTTGGTGTCCCCCCAAAATATGTGTCGACTTGTTTAGGCCATGATTCCCAGTATTGTGTGGTTGTGATTGATGTAATTTTCCTATGTGTTATAAATCGTAATCTCTGCCTGTGGTTAATGAGGCAAGATTAGATTATGTTAAAGAGGATTATCCCTGATCCAAAGTAAAGGGAGTTTCCTGGGGTGTGGCCTGCATCACCCTTTATCTTACAAGGGATAAAAGGAAAGGGAAGCAAGCAGAAAGTTTGGGACCTCATACCACCAAGAAAGGAGCACCGGGAGCAGAGCACATCCTTTGGAACCGGGGTCCCTGCACAAAGAAGCTCGTAGTCAAGGGGAAGATTGATGACAAGGACCTTCCTCCAAAGCCGACAGAGAAAGCCTTCCCCGGGAGCAGATGCCCTGAATTTGGACTTCTAGCCTCCTAGACTGTGAGAGAATGACCTTCTGTATGTTTAAGCCATCCACTTGTAGTGTTTCTGTTATAGCAGCACTAGATAACCATGACAGAAGGGGAAAATTCTACCACTAAACAAACCACCACCAACCTCAAATTTTAAGTATATTCCCTTATTAATAAATCCTTACCTTTACTCTTCCAAAACAATTTGAGGCAGACAACTGCTACATAATAAATGATCTCAAATGAACCTTAAATGACTTGTAAGATATGATTGCAAAATAAATAAAGTGGATATTAAAGTGACAGAGCTATCAAAAACCAAATCCCCTGCCGTTGAGTCAATTTCGACTCCCAGTGATCCTATAGGACAGAGTAGAACTGCCCCATAGGGTTTCCAAGGCTGTAAATCTTTATATATATATATGTATATATATATACACACATATATATACACACACACTGATATGTGACCCTAATTGCTCTCCCCATACCGTGACAGCACACTCCTCTTTTCCACCTGATTCCCCATGTCCATTCAACCAGCTCCTAACCCTCTCTGCCTTCCCATCTCACCTCTGGATGGAAGCTGCCCATTTAGTCTCTTGTATCTACTTGAGCTAAGAGGCATACTCCTCACGAGTATCACTTTATGTCCCACAGTCCAGTCCAATCCCTGTCTGAAGAGTTGGCATTGGAAATTGTTTTAGTTCTGGGCTGATAGAGAATCCAGGGGCCATGCTTTCCAGGGTTCCTCCAGAAGCAGACCACTAAGTCTGGTCTTCTTACTAGAATTTGAGTTCTGCACCCCACCTTTCTCCTGCTCCATCCGGGACTCTCTGTTGTGTTCCCTGTCAGGGCAGTCATTGGTGATAGCCAGGCACCATCTAGTTCTTCTGGTCTCAGGCTGATGAAGTCTCTGGTTTCTGTGGCCCTTTCTGTCTCTTGGGCTAATACTTTCCTTGTGTCTTTGGTGTTCTTCATTCTCCTTTACTCCAAGTGGTTGGGACCAATTGATGCATCTTCGGTGGCCTCTTGCAAGCTTTTAAGACCCAAGACGCCACTCACCGAAGTAGGATGCAGAACATTTTCTTAATAAGCTTTGCTATGCCAGTTGACCTACATGTTCCTTGAAAGCATGGTCCCCAGACCCCTACCCCTGCTACACTGTCCCTCAAAGTGTTTGATTGTATTCAGGAAACGTCTTAGCTTTGGTTTAGTCCAGTTGTGCTGACTTCCCCTGTAGTGTGTGCTGTTCTTCCCTTCACGTAAGATAATTCTTATGTACTCTCTAGTTAGTAAATAACCTTCCCCCTCCCTCCCCACCCTCGTAACCATCAAAGAATGTTTTCTTCTGTGTTTAAACCTTTTCTTGAGTTCTTATAATAGTGGTCTTATACAATATTTGTCCTTCTGCAACTAAATTCACTCAGCATAATGACCTCCAGATTCCTCCATGATATGTTTCATGGCTTCATCGTTGTTCTTTATCATTGCAGAGTATTCCATTATGTGGATATACCATAATTTGTTTATCTGTTCGTCTGTTGATGGGCATCTATGTTGTTTCCATCTTTTTGCTGTTGTGAACAGTGCTGCAATGAACATGAGTGTGCATATATCTATTTGTGTGATGGCTCTTATTTCTCTAGGATATATTCCAAGAAGCAGGATGGCTGGATCATATGGTACTTCTATTTCTAGCTTTTTAAGGAAGTGCCAAATCGATTTCCAAAGTGGTGGTACCAGTGTACATTCCCACCAACAGTGTGTAAGTGTTCCAGTCCAAGGCTGTAAATCTTCATGGAAGCAGACTGCCACATCTTTCTTCCACGGAGCAGCTGGTGGGTTCGAACCATCAACCTTTCAGTTAGCAGCCTAGCACTTTAACCGCTATACCACCAGGGCTCTTTGGCAAAGTTGTAGGTACTGCTACATTCTTCTTGGCATTCAGCACATGGCTAGAGCATAAATAAAATATGGGTCTTAGCTTTTCCCTCAGTTAATGGGTCAGTAATTTCTATTAACAGTTCATAAAATGGATGTTAACATAGAATGTAAGTACATTTTTTATGTAAGAACACTAAAGTATTAAAATCTCCACAGAAGTTGAGAAAGCAAATTAGCTATTCTGCCTTCTCCAAGCTTAATACTTAAGAAAGATGAACTTTTCTCTTGGTATCTCAAATGTTTGTTGTTTTTAAAAAACTTATGAAAGAGAGGCACGTAAAGAGAGAACAGTCACTGCCTTCTTCAGCAGGCAAATGGCATTAGTATGGACAGACTTGTTGAAAAACCCTCAGTGAAGGACTTTGTAACGTGTGGAAGTATTAGATTATATATATTCTGACAAAATTGGTCTTTCTTTCAGAAGAATATCTTCTCAAAGCAAACTAACACAAACATCCAAGTTTAAGTTTTCAAAATCCTGTATTCAAATTCCGTAGTCCACAGTTGACTTCATTCATTCATTCACTCAATACATATTTATTTATTGCAAGATATTGCACTGGCTGCAATGTTCTCTTTAAGCACTGATTTCTCTAAAACTATGTATTTGCACTTATCAGTACTTTTTCATTGTTTTATACTAAATATAGGGAGTCACTGGATGGTACAAGTGGTTAATGTGCTCAGCTGCTAACTGAAAGGTTGGAGGTTCAAGTCCGTCCACAGGCACTTCGTAAGAAAGACCTGGCAATCTATTTCTGAAAAATCAGCCATTGAAAACCCCACTGAACACAGTTCCACTCTGACACTCATGAGGTCACCATGAGTTAGAATCAACTCAATGACAGTTGGTTTTTATTGGTTGTACTAAATATGTCTTCTCCATCTATTCCTAGTACCATATTTTTTCCACAAATAATGCACCCGTATAAATAATGTGCCCACACATATAATGTTCAGAAATGGTGAAATTAAGCAGTTCTGGCATAGAGCAGCTGGCAAAAAAAAAGTATAATGCACATGTTATTTGGGTAAAATATGGTATCATTTAAGCTTTATGTTGAAGGGAAGTGTTTTTTTTTTGTTTGTTTTTTGTTTTTTATTTAGTGACACATTTCAATTCCTTTCACTCAGGGAAGTCTTCACAGAGCAGATAGAAAGGCCTTTTTTGTATAGGAAGGGAGATGCTTAGTAGAGGTAGGACACTTGGGAGTCAAACCTTGGGGAATGGCCCTTGAAGGTGCCAAGTGAAGAGCAAATGGGAGGAATGAACCAGAGAAGGCTGGTATAAATCGGACACAGCAGGAGCTAGGGACCAGGGGCATTGTGGACTAAGGGAGTAATGAAGAGTAAAGACCCCAGAGTCAGAGCCCCAGAGTTGGATCCCAGCCTTCCATTCACTTACTGGCTCTCTAACCTGCGGCACTTACCACCCTCCCTACGCCTCTTGTTTCCTCATCTGTAAAACTGAGAAAATAACAATAGTAGTAGTATCTACCTCATAGGATTGTTGTGAGGATTAAATGCAGTTAATACATATAATCACGTACTTTAGACACGTTCCACCGTGCTTGGTGGACGGTCAGCGAAAAAGGGGAAGACCCTCAAGGAGATGGATTGACATAGTGGCTGCAACAATGGGCTCAAACACAACAACGATTGTGAGGATGGTGCAGGACCGGGCAGTTTTGTTCTGTTGTACATAGGGTCACTATGAGTCAGAGCCAGCTCAACGCCACCTAACAACAGCAATGCATGTAAAGTACTCAGAATGGTGTCAGGCACATAATAAGTGGTCTGTAAATTTTATCTGTTATTGTAGCTAGAGGTGCTCATAGAGAAGGGCCATGTAGTCAGAGAGGACTGCCTCAGATTGAATGTGTGGTATTCTCAAAACTATTCTAGACTCCTTTCTCTGAGAAATGCTGTAATCCCTAAACGCACAGTAATATAGATCATGTATTTAGTATACTTACATAGTTGTTCCTCAATTATCATCTCCACCTTTAAAAAGCAGATTTATCTGCATGTTCCTAAAACTAGCACCTGTGTGATTCATTCACACTGCTTCCAATAGTGATGACAGGAACTTTCCCCTTTGTCAACCAAGTATTTAGTCGGATTGTATTGAATGCATTATATAAGCCTGTAGCAGGTGAAAACAGTGAAGAAAATCTCCTGGGGCCCATGAAATTGCTCCTCAGGTCTACTGTGTGTCTTGTTGGCCCAGGCTATCTGGAATGAATTGGTGCAAGGAAGTGAACAGGTCCTTTAGAAGCCAGAAGAAGGTTTTATGAAGCTGCTGGTGGTATTGCAATGTAAGCATTCTTAATAATAAGTCAGGGGTTTTAAATTGAGGAGTGTGGTTTCAGGGGGAAAATAACACCTCAGTTATTCTGAATTATTGAGGAGTGAGGTGATTGATTCACATAAGAAAATTTTACGCACAAATCAAGCCCAGGCTGTTGCGTCCCAAAGACTTGACTAATCCGCTGCATGTCTTCTTATCAAACATGGTTGCAATAAAAATTAGTTTGTACACCTAAAGGAGCAAACTCCACTTTTATCCTAACCATGTTTGATAAGAAGACACGTAGGGAATTGGTTAAGGCTTTGGGGTTTGACAGCTTGTGCTTGAGTCTTGCATATAACACTTACTAGTTGAGTGATCATATTGTATTTTTATGATCTAAGTCTTAGTTTCTTAATCTGGAAAATGGTATTAAGAGCATCCTCCTCAGAGGAAGCTGTGAGGATAGATTACTAGCAGCGGCAGATAGCATACAACATTAATTACATAGGAGAACACTGGAAACATACTGAACGTCCAATAGATGAATGGTTGAATAAATTATGATATAGCCTTAGGATGTTAGCTTAACAAGCCATTTCTTCATTGATGTAAGAATGATTACAGCCAGCTGAAATTTAAAACTCTGAGGAGGACTTAACTTTGTGAGGTGGAAATAATAATTATATTAACTAGTATTTATATAGTACTTACATGCCAAAGCAAACCCTTTGCCTCTGAGTCAGTTCCAACTCATGGCTTACATGCCAGACCCTATAGAAGTCCTTGTACGTATAACTACTCATTCAATCCTTACAGCAAAGCTAAGAGCAAGCTACCATTATTATCCCTATTGTACACATAAGGGTACTGAAACAAAGTGAGATTAAGAAACATGTCCAGCTAGTAAAGGAGTCCTGATGGCTCAGTGGTTACGTATTCAGCTGCTAACTGAAATGTCAGTGGTTTGAACCCACCAGCCACTCTGTGGGAAAAAGATGTGGCAGTCTGCTTCTGTAAAGATTTACAGCCTTGGAAATCCTATGGGGCAGTTCTACTCTGTTCTATAAGGTCACTATGAGTTGGAATCAACTCAACAGCAACGGGTTTGGGTCCCCCCCACACCTGCTAGTAAGTGGCTAGGCCAGAATCAGGGTGAAGGTACTGGGGAATTTATGCACAGTGAGGAAGTAGGAGGGACTCAGTATGGTTCCTTTAAGTCTCATGTAGCTCGATCGTTTGCCAGACAAACGTAGAAAGACTCGGCTGTGTTACAGATGAATAAAACACACCATTATTACACTGTTGACATAAAAGCAGCTGGCCCAAAATACAATTGGAAGCTGTCATACTCAGAGCAAAAGCCCTTCAGTGTACCAGGATTGGTAGCAGATGATTCTGCACCCCTAATATCCAATTGCAGGCCATTTTCTGCCTGCCTGCACTGCAGTGCTTGCCTTTATTGAACACAAACTGTGACGTACTGAAGGAATCCAAGATAAATTTGTAAAACATCATGTCAGGCCCTTTCTAGTCCCAGTATCCCCTGGTGATCCAAGGTTGGGGTCTAAAAAATAGAACAGAACAGAGAAGAGGAAGCAGACACCAGCTTGCCACAGATACACGTAGAGTGAAGGAGATATTTTTGTTTAAAAGACAGCTGAGAAACAGTTATTTGATCCCTGCTGCTTGAGGGACAGTAGGGAAAAGAAAGGTATTTTTGTGATCACTCTTCAGCATTCCCTGTGCAGCTTGGTTGATACAGTCACAACAAAACCCAGGCTGTAATAATACGTTGCAATCAACCACAGATATGTTGTGAGCATTATGCACAGTAGTAACTAACATTCAGCTTCCCTTTGATTACTTCCAGGCCTGTGACATTTAGATTGCTGCACATTTCTTCTAACCTCAGGGAACGCAGAGTCGATTGCATGCACCTAATAATCATGTGCTGACATAGGAACTGGAAGGAAGTACAACTGGTTGGTGTCATTTCTCTGTCTTTCATCACATTTAGTGTGATAAAACAAATGAGTACCATATTAGGGGTCCAAAGACATGGGTTTTGGACTAAACCTAATGTTGTCACCAACTACCTGTGACCTTGAGCGTAATCACTTAAGGTCATCCTGAACATATAAGGCCCCAGGTTCCCTTTCTGTAAATGATGATACATTATTACTACAAACTTTTTTTTCTTTTTAATCTCACCTAAGTCTTCATTATACTAAATTTTTCTCTACTGTAATACAGTATAGTAAAAAAAACTGTTGGTTTGTAGGTTTGGTCAGCAAATGCATACTTTTGAGCAATCCTGAAACGTATCATGAAAAGTCATTTTCTGTGTTTCCCTCTACTTGTATTTGTGTGTACCCTTCACTGTTAACTATGCCAAGCCCCGCAACTTGACTACGTAAATATCATAAACGAACTGTTTGCCAGATGCAGCATGTTACCAGTAGGCTTAATGTAGATGGTCTCATGTAGAGAGACTTAGGAAATGCATATCTGGATTTTGAAGTGTATTTTTTTCACAAATGCCTAACAAATTCCTGTCGTCAAATCTTACAAAAGGAAACGTGTTCGGTAGCTTGAGCCTGGCTATCCATACAGGCGTTATGTGTCTGCTGTGAAAGACCAAATATCATCCCAGTGGACCTGACCTAGTTGAACATAAATACACCATTGAGGAGCAACTGACTTCAGAATTAATAAATTTTATAAAGAAATAGGATGGCCTTGTGAAGAGGCTAAACTTGAAGTGCCTCTAGATTAGTTTTTCTTTAAAGCATTACAGCAGGCTTTGGCTGCCCTGCTGATACAAAACTGAAATAAAATTGGTTTATAGAAGGTAGCTTGCTTGTTCACATTTTACAAGGTTAGAAAATGTATTTAGCCCATTTGAGATTATAATGCAGAGCCTTATTTTTTTTGTTTTTATTTTTTTTATAAAATACTGATGTGGACTAGAATCTGATAGTTGGAGCCAGTTTTACTATCCAAGTAATTTGGCTTGGTGGTTTCCCTTTTTATGCATAAGTATGTGTGAATGTATATGTAAATACATCTCAATTTTAGTTTTTGTGATTCATGGAGTATATAACCCAGTGGTCCCTCAGACCTGCCCTAGCAACACAGCTCAATCTGAATCAGCATTCGAATTGATCACTAGTAAAATTTAGAGAGCTGGGCAGTTTCTGTGCTCCTGGGCCTGTTGGTGAAGCTCATTAAAGAATCAGTCACCAACGAGGGCAGCCATCCACAAGAAAACATCCAGCTACTCACATCTCTTGGTGATATTGCCCAGAAAAAAAGCAGTATTTTACAGTTTTTGCTCACCTAAGATGAATTTTGAGAAGTAAACATAAAAGATGAGGTTCAAAATTATAATTGGGTCTTTGGTATTGACAAATTATACTGACTCTTTTAATTTTTTACTTTAAATTCCCCCCAAAAGGTAGCTGGATACAAAGAAATCTCCGATTTTATTCAGGGAAAGCTATAAAGTTGTTACATGCAGCTCTCTGTATGCCTATCTGTATTTCACACTCTCTTTGGCCACTCAGTAACAAACAAACAAAATACAGTTCAGTCTAAGAATTTCTTTACTGTCTTTTTAAAGATTTCCTTCGAGGACTTATTTCCAAACAAGGATGAAAAACATTTCTAATTTAAAGAAAAGACAAAGGCTCTACATTTGTCTTATATGACATCTGCCAGCATTCACAGTGGTGAACATTAGGAGTACATTTCAAGTTGTAGTTCACATGGATGAATGTAGACGTGAGGCCATGAGGTATCTTTTCAGCCTCCTTCCCTGGGAGGTGCGTTTTTGGCATGGAGTCTTTGCTGCATTCATACTAGAATCACTAACTACCCAGCTGATGGCTATGATGTAGACAAGGCATGGCTCCAGTGTAATTCCAGCCTTAATGCCCCATTACATGTTTGGGCTTCTTTTTCAGTGACTAATTAGATCTGAAAAGAGCTCTGGTGGTCAAATGGTTAAGCACTCGGCTGCCAACTGAAAAGTTGGCAGTTCAAACTCACCCAGCAGCTCTGTGGAAGGAAAGACCTGGCCGTCTGCTCCCCTAAAGATCACAGCCTAGAAAACCCTATGGGGCAGTTCTACCCTGTCACATGAGGTTGCTATGAGTTGAAATTGACAGGACGGCACCTAAGAACAGCAACAATTAGATCTGAATCTCAGCTTCGGATTCCAAATCAGCCAAGTGGACAGAATGAGGTTACCCCGGTAATAGACTGGTCTAAAAAATAAATAAATAAATAAATAAATAAATAACAAAACACAGTTGCTGTCAAGTCAGTTCCAACTCATGGTAAGCCCATGTGTCTCAGAGTAGAAGTGTGCTCCAGAGTGTTTTCAGTGACTGATTTTTTGGAAGTAAATCACCAGGCCTTTCTTCTAAGGCATCTTCGTATAGGTTCAAACCACAGACCTTTTGGTTAATAGCTGAGTGTGTTAAGTGTGCCACCCAGGGGCTCCTAGACTGGCTTAAAGCTCCTCTAATAGAGCAGTACAGTGTGATAAGAGCCAGACAGAGTCAGTAGAAATCCTAGGTCTTCCACTTGGTAGCTGTGCACATCATTTAACATCTCCTCTTACATGTTATCAGGAGGGACTAGTCCCTGGAGAAGAACATCATGCTTGGTAAAGTAGAGGGTCAGCAAGAAAGAGGAAGTCCCTCAACAAGATGGATTAACACACTGTCTGCAACAGTGGGCTCAAACATAGCAACGATTGTGAGGATGGCGCAGGACCGGGCAGTATTTTGTTCTGTTGTACATAGGGTTGCTATGAGTCAGAATCGACTTGGTGGCACCTAACAACAGCAACAACATCTCATAGGATGGTTCTTATGCAAATTTTGTGGTTGAAATAGCACCTGCCACATTGTAAACATTTTGATAGGTTTGACTATTGTTATTAATATAAATTCAGGTGGACCTTTATTGCAGTCTAGAAACCCCTTTGGTAAGTCATAATTACGAAGTTAAAATATAAACAATTTTGTTTAACTTTTTAAAATTTCACTATATTTATTAGGCATGGTGTTCTTCACTTGATATGTATTATCTTGTTAAAGATTACATGCTCTTGTCGGGAATATAAATTTTACAGTGTTAAAAAGAAACTAGGTGATAAATATTGGAATAGATATTTTCTGTTTTTATATGTAGACCATCCATTAACACAAGTTATATTTTATTTCATAGATATTTCTCAAGTATCACACATTCTACCATCATGCTATATTTCGTTTAGCTTTGTTTTACAAAATCCTCTTCCCATTTACAAATACATATTTTATTTACCCATTTTGGGAGGTAGATTGGTATTATTAAGTTTTACAAATGAGGACATAGACGTTTGCGAAACTGAGGTGAAGTAGCCACCTAGGGTCATAAGGCAGGTTCACTGGCCAGGACCATACCTCCCAGGGCTGTGCTAGGCTTATCTGCTCCATCCCACATCTGCTGAACACTCATTTCTAAGAACTGAAGGAAACTACCACCATTACATGTTTTCCAATGCTATTGATTCTGCCCCTGTTCTTCGTTCATCTTGTGGATAATAAATCCATCCATTCAATGACAAGAATAATTCAGTGTTCAGCTGTGGTCTGCTACACACGTGTCCACTTTCCTTGCATTTTCTTTGAACAGAACACAGTAAAATCTATTGTACAGCTCACCGGCGTGATATCGCTTTGATAGACACTGAGTGACCTAATATACACACTCCAGTGTACTCTAATCTGTGGTCTCCCAGCTCCCACTCGGCAGGAATTCTGAGATGTTGATGGAACCCCATGATTTAACAGAGCAGCCGGGCTGCCCTTTCACCCCTCACACTGGTTCTGACAGCTGCCTGCCATGTGTAGAGAAAACCTCACAGTCTCAGAGTAAAGGTCCTTGAACAAACATACAAGCATGAAGATCCTGCTACTGCTCTAAAATTAAATTGTTGTTGTTGTTTTTAAACTGAATTTGCAGTAGGGAAATTTTACAGCTGAAGATCTGAAGCACCCCCAAGTATGCCTAGTGCCTTTTCCCTTTAAAAATAATAAAATAACACACAAAGCAAGCCTCGTCCATACTTATTTTGTGTTAACTTTTTCAAGTGGATTAAGCCAGTTTAGGAATGCTCAGGTTTTTCTACTTTGAAACAGTAGCAAGCCTGCTAGAAATAATGTGCAGCATTTCCTGGGTTAGTTCGGAAACTCCATTTGTGTTTAAGCTGTCAACTTAATCCACATTGCCTTTTTACTTTTATCAGGATATTCTTCAGGTAGAAAAGAATGGAAGGAGGCTTTAGGCATGACTACTGTCCTAAATATAAAGTTGGTTAAAAAAAAAAAAATCCCTATCTCAGCCCAAATAGCATTGTGCTTTATAATTCATTCTTTTCACGTACAGTACCTTGTGTTATCATGGCTAATGTTTTCCTGCTGAGCTGCCATCATCTTTTGTCAAGCTGTCAGGGTATTAAATTGATGTACCTTCCACATTCGGATAGAGGTCATCATCCTGTTGCCTGGTTGCATTGCCTCTGCTGAGCAGGTTAACTGCTTGAGGTCTCTTATCTAGATAAATGTTTCACCGGCACTTTTGCTCTGTGATGACATGAGCTGTTCCTTAGAGGTCAAATAGTGATGCTATGATAAGTTGTTCCCTATGTGTTCACAGATACAGAAAGGGCTGGAATCCAAACGTCATAATAAGCCTAAAAATAATAATAAGTGCTCATCTTAGCCTATATCTCCCCAAAATACTGGGCTTAGCAGGGAGTGCTCTTTAAAAAAAGTAAAATAGGTATTAATTTTGTAGAAAGAAAATTTTTGTTTTTAAGTATTTTATTGTTCCAGTATCATGAATGAGCCTACGTGTGTCAGAATCTACCCTGTGGTTCTGATGATAACAGAAATAAGTGACTGTGTATGTAAATGATTATAATATACATTGTAAATTTGCAGGTTTTCTAAGAAGAGCCTTAAGATAATATTTGGAGTGGTTTAAAGACCACAATATTAGGCACCTTGGTACTATCCACATAGGAAGACAATTTTTAAGTGGAGAGATGCATTTTCCCTTTAGTGAAAATTGGTTTGTCCATTAAAAATCATTTGTTTGCTTACATTCAATTTTTTTTGTAATGACAACTATAATAAAAAGAAAGACAATTTTCAATGATTTTTTATAATAACCAAGTAACATTTATGAAAAACTTGATTTTGAATTCTAGGTTATTTAATCCAGTTTCTTTTTTAAGTGGTTTTCAATTTAATTAGACTTTATTTTTGATTTGCCATGGCTAGTGTTATTATATGAGCTAAAAGATGCTTTTATGAGTAAATAAAAAAAATTTAAATCTTTGAGAAAATGCTACTGTAAAACTACAATCCTTTTAAGTGTAAACACATAATGATGCATGGAGTTACCTTTCCTGACACTGTATAATTTTAGGCCAAACTGTTTAATTTTAATTATTGGCCATTTTCCATTGAATGGCATATTTAATAATGCCTTTTAAAAATAAATACTATTATTCTCAACATTTAGAGTAGATTTTAAATTATCGTTTTATTATTGAGGGTTAATTGTATGTTGTCCACAAATTTTAAAATAAAAGTTGAATTCTTCCTAGAGGTACCATCTTGTTATTGAGCTTGGAGTTAGTGAGGTCAAATGCAGAATCAATTTATTCATCTATTCAGCAACATCTGTTAGGTGATGTAGAAACAAACATGAGTGAGGCATGGGTCCTACCTTCAGTGGAAAATTCTGCCATCTCTTTCGTGTCTGTTAATTATATCACCATCAATACAGTTGCCCAAGCTAGAAAGCTCAGCATCCTCCATGACTTGTTCTGTTAATCTGCCTTCTAAATATTTTCTTGAAATCCAGTTTTCTCGACCCCCCATTGTCTTCTAGTCTTAGTTGAGGCCTCTTCATCCCTCACCTTCTTCCTGAATTGTCTCCTTGCCTCCAGTTTCTCTCCTCCCGTCTCTCACTGCCATCTGTCTTCCTCACTGCTTCAAGAGTTCTCTTTCCAAAACGCTAGTCTAATCAATCACTCCCTGCTAGAAATGTTCCAGTGGGTCCCATTGACTAGAGGGTGAAGTAAAGAACACAGACTCCTATGTATTCTGGCCCTGATTGATCTTTCCACCTAATCCTCCAAACCCACTCACAGCTCCAGTCAAGGAGGTGCTTTGGGTGCTAGACACTCCTCCCTCTCCCACTCCTCCAGGCCTATCTCTCTAAGCTTGGAACTGCCCTCCCTGTCTATTCCATAGGACCTATTCCTCTAAGAAGCTTTTCTTCATTTTTCCAGGAAGAGGTAATTGTTGTTACTCTGTGATCTTGTATCTTACTACTATACTCATATTCAATTTTATTTTTATTATTTATAGGTCTCCGCTATGAAATTATGAATCCCTGTGAGGTTTAGATCACATCCCATTCCGTACCTCCGGGCTCCTAAATTCCCTATTTGTTTCTAAAATTCAGGTGCCTGAGAACACCTGCTGCGTCTGCTTTCCCAATGGCCCTTCTTGCCTCGTACCAAAGAAAACATCCTCTCATCCAGCCAAGCCTTACCATGTAGCATTGTCTTGAGCTATACAAGCCTTCAGGTACTAAACAAAGGGACAGATCCATGTATAGGTTCCCAGAAAGCCTCTTTAAATCAAAACACCCAGTCTCATTCTAGCAATAAATAATAGTCTGCCAGGGATTAAAAAGAAAGAAACTGTTGCTGTCGAGTTGACTTTAATTCAGTGACTCTATAGAACAGAGTAGAACTTCCCTCATAGGGTTTCCTAGGCTGTAATCTTTATGGGAGGGAGTCCTGGTGGCTCCGTGGTTAAAAGTGCTCTGCTTCTAACGGTAAGGTTGGAGGTTTGAACCCACCACCAGTTCCGAGGAAGAAAGATGTGGCAGTCTGCTTCCATACATGTTACAGCCTCGGAAACCCTATGGGGCAGTTCTGCTATGAGTCAGAGACTCAATGGCAATGGTAATCTTTATGGGAGTAGACTACCACATCTTTTGCCGACAGAGCAGCTGGTGGGTTCAAACTGCCAACCTTTCAGTTAGCAGCCCAGCGTTTAATCACTGCGCCACCAGGACTCCTTGTTTTTTGGATACTGGGAGCCTATTCAAGTTGGCTTCTGACTCCTTTTGACGAGACCCTAATAATCTTTGATAGTTTCCTTACTTTCTGGTACAAGATGTTGCAGAGTTACCTAATATTTTTTCTGCCCCAGACCTGGACTCCACTTTTTCTACAGTGAGATCACAATTTGAATGCTTCGGGGTGCACGATGGATACTGGGTTGTTTATTGTTTCTAGGCCTTTTCGATAGAAAGACTATGAAATATGTGTTTCTTCTAAAGAAGAAACACACCATGAGCTTGTATTGATAGTTACAATTCAAATTCAAGATTATGGAGTTTTTACTTAACTTCACTGATCTTAGAGCGATATCCCCTTTCTTCACACCGAAAATTATGGCCAAATGATTCCTCATCTGCTTTATCCCACGCGACATACACAATGAAAATGGTTTTTAAGATTTTTTTCTTCCTTTTTTTTTTTTCTTTTTGTAGCTCTTGTTTTAATTAGAATATTCAATGAGAGATATAGAGCCCTGGGGCACGATGGTTAAGAGCTACGGCAAGCTACAGCTGCTAACCGAAAAGGTTGGCAGTTTGAATCCACCAGCTGCTCCTTGGAAACCCTATGGGGCAGTTCTACTCTGTCCTATAGGGTCACTGTATACTATATATTCTATATAGCCAAATTACTATGTAGTATAATACTCCAATTGCTATATTTTAAAGTCACTTGGATTAATTTCCCCCTCCAACTAAATAAACTGGTTTCTTCGAAAAAAAAATTTTTTTTTTTTTAACTTTTGGGATAACCTTTAAAAAAATTTTTTTTCATAATATCGTGAAATATATTTGTAGTTTCAGAGTCAGATCTATAAGACAATGTATATTCAAAGAAGTCTAGCCTCTGTCTCTGTCCCTTCCTGTCTGTATGGTTTTAGTTTTTTAATTTTCTGACTTACCTTCCATTTTTTAATATAAGCAAATGGCTACCTACATTTGTGAGCCCTGTTTTTCTTTACACCACTGTATGCATACTACACACACTTTGGAGAAGCAATATGAATGGACTTGAAGGTTCAAATAGAAATGGAGAGAGAGGTATGTTGAGTCGTTGCCCAATTGGAAGCCTGGAAGTGTGGGCTTCACTCTACAGGCAAGAGGCCGTTATAGCGTTTTGAGCAGAGGCTGCTGTGTAAGGTGAGGAAGACTCAGGATTGGGGTCACAAACAGGAAGAAAATTGCCTCTGTCTCCAAGCCCAGTCTGCTTCTGCCCCCAGACCGGAACATGGAGCCCTGGGATGACTGCAGGTTTCCGGTGTGAGGCAGTGGGCTGTGAGTACCAACACATTATTTATACAAACAAGAGAACCTGCTTTCCTTACAATCATTTCTGAAGGGCAGAACAGAGGTAATCCGACCAATAGGAATGGCCAGGCACCCATCTACTGACTCACATCGACCCAGATTCAGATCTGTGTTCTCTGACGACAAATTCTATTCTTGCTGGGAAATGAGGAAGGATTGGAGGCAGAAGTGAACCACCTACCACGAAGCTCTGGGTCCGTAGCATGCACCTATCTAGACCTCATGCCGTCCATACCATAGCCTACAGGAGTGACTGCCTGGAAGAGGATATGCAGCCCCAGAGCCCCATTATCTGCGACCTCTGTCCCAGATTTGTCCTGTCTTTTCCCATTGCTGAAAAATATTTTGTTGTTTTTGCATTCAAGGATTTAGGGGGAGGGAGCCTGGCAGAGTAGAGAGAACTTTGGCTTGCAGTGGAGGCTTGGCTGCAGTCCTTACAAGACAAATCATCGGGAAAGTTCCTTAATATCTCAGTTTTCTCATCTTTCAAATGGGGATTGTACCACCTGCCATGCCTCCTTTAAGGAAAATTTGAGAGAACACAAGGAAAAAATACAGATGGAAATCACTTTTTTTCTTTGAAAGGAAAAGACCTATGCAAATATGAGATCCATATTCGAAAACCTAACTTCACATTGAGAGATTACCCAAAGACCCAGTTTTTATTAACATTTTAACCAGATCCTATTTCTCTGAAAATGTTAAGAAATAAATTTTGCCCCAGAGAAGGAAAGCATGCATGCATTACCGTGGTTGAAATTAAACTTTCCAAAGCATATTGGTTTACATGCAACAAGTAAACACCAGTTCTGAGATTAACGCAAACCTCTAATACTTAGTTGACATCTAAGGGATTTAATCAAGCTACAGGATATATGATTCAAAGCACTGAAAAAAAAAAGTAATTAAGAAAAAGCCTTTCTATAGCAAGGAAAAAGCAGATTGTTTCCATTAATTTTATGAGGAATTTTGTTTTTGTTGGCTGAAAACTAATGCTGGTGGGCAGAGTGGGAGGTGGGGGTGGGAGTTGTGGTGGGAGGGCGGATTTAATGGAACAGCACAGGATCTGTACCACTAGACAGTTACACAAGCACACGTGCACATAGACCAGCCTACTCAACTCTAGATATTCAAATGTGGATTCATCTCCCCTTAGAAGTCGACTATCTCTCAGCTTTCCTCTCCTCACACATGGTTTTACTCTGTTCCCAGTGGTTCTAGTCTCCTTTCACTGACAGAGAAAAGAGATGCCTCTTTTCTAATTAGCATAAAAGCACACATATGTTGCTATTGGTGGCCCCAGTTGTCATTTGTATTTTAGGAAAAGGATTCTGGCAACAAGTGTTTTTTCATTTATTTGACTAATGCTTCTTGAGCACTCCCTATGTCCCAGATCCTGGGTACTCGGTGCCCTATAAGTCAGACACATCTTGACCCTCACAGTCCAGAGCCAGTAAGCAATAATGCTAAAAGTAAACTAATTAGTTAAAGGCTGATGCCCTTCTCTTGGTCTTGTCTCTATCCAGTTCCACCCACCCTGCAAGACCAGGCTCAGTTCCAATCTCCCTCCCTGGTTTAGTCTATAGTTCCTATTGAGCTCCTTCCCCAGAGCGTCTACCTAGAAAATTTTCTTAAGCCCTGATGCTTTACTTTTTTCTGACTACAGAAGTAACATATGTCCGATAGATAAATTCAGAAAACAATAGAAATATATAATATTAAAAGAGAACATACCCATAATCTCATTCACCAAATACAATCACCTTCCATTAGTACATATTCCTCTAATATTTTACTTCTATACAGCCATTAATATACCATTGTCATCATTACGAAATAGACAAATTACTTATTCCCAAAATTATGAATTTAGACTTTATACCTGGAGCACATAGAGTTCTTTTTTTTTTTTTTTTGCTTTGGGGAGATATAATTCACGTACCATAAAATTCACCTATTTAAACTGTACAGTTAGGCTGTTTTTAGTACTGACAGAGTTGTTCAACCATCACAACAATCTAATTTTAAAACATTTTCATCACCCTAACAACCACATAACCCTTACCAGTCACTCCCCATTTTTGCTCCCTCTAACTCCCACCCCAGATAAGCACTAACCTACTTCCTATTTCTACAGATTTGCCTATTCTGGAAATTTCAAATAAACAGAATCATACAATATGTGGCTTTTTGTGATTGGCTTTTTTCACTTAGCATAATGTTTGCAAAGTTCATCCATGTTGTAGCATGTATCAGTGATCTATTCCTTTTTATGTCCAAGTAATACTCCATTGTATGAATATGCCAATTTTATTTATCCGTTCTTCATTTGATAGATATTTGAGTTGTTTCCACTTTTTGGCTATTATGAATAATGCTACTGTGAACATTAAAGTGGCTACACCATTTTACAATCCCACCAGCAGAGTATGATGATTCTTTTGGGTTCTTTTGAAAGACAGAGCTGTCTCCAATCTGATGTGGGCTGGATGGCTACTAATGCTCAATTCATTATATATGTGCAAGTTACAAAAGTTTTGTCTTAGAAGTTTACAGTGAGGCCTGAAAAGCTGCTTTTGAGTGTACCCTCCTATGTGGGGAAAAATATTATTTATATGGGTAATGTTCTTTACCGAAGAGACACATTTGACTAGTCTTTCTCTTTCAGCAATCACATGGGTCCAAACAATTTTGTTTCGTTTTATTTGTTTATTCCTTAAACTCTGAGACAGGGTAAGAGCCTGAAGTTAGGTATGAAGAATGCTAGACTATTTCTGATCTCATAGAATCTCTGACAATTAAAGCATTCTCTTGTAAGGTTAGTTACATACTTTCAGGGCAAATTATGCCCATGAGATTTTATGCTTGATAACATTACTGAAAATAATGGAGCTATAAGAAATCTGTAGGAGGAAATACCTCTCAAAAAAGGTTAAAGGTGGGATATTAGTTCAATTAAAACGTGAAGATAGGATCAAGATTTTAAAAAGCAATGATTACGAACTGTTCAGTTATTAAAAAATAATACATAATTATATCATCCCATCTCTTTAAATCTTGCTGTAATTCATTTAAATATAATCATTATTCTTTGCCCTTGCAATAAGGTATTCCATTTTTATTTAAAAAATATAGTTGTTCAGTACTGTTAAGTCCCCCTCTGATAAGCTGGTTGCCATATGCCACAATTAAGACATTCTTCTCTTTTTCATATTGGAATCAAGACCCGTGGGAGTCAATAAACAGCCACTTCAGTGTTAGCTTTGAATCCAAACTTTAGTGGAGGCAATTATCACAGGGAGTATGTGGGGATGTCTTAAGACAGATGGTCAGCAACTTCTTCCAAACATATCTCTGAACACAGCAATGTTCCTTTCACTATTAATCCCATAATTCTCTTTCTCTTTATTATGAGGCATTCATTTTATTTCCTAAGGATTGTAATAATTTTCAGATCAAAAAGAGCAAGAGAACCAGTGTTTATTGAGTAGTCTCTGAGCGCTGAGATTTACTGTGTAATTCATTGTTTTTTTTGTTTTTTTTTTTGATGAAATTTGGTTTCCAGTAATTAAATGAAAATTTTTAAGGATGTCATTTAAACATTCCTCATTATTGACGATGAACAGTGTAATGAACTGCAAGCATTAATCAGCCCTCAAAAGAACTGAGAGGAAACTGAAAGAGGTAGTAGAGAGAGTCCAGAGCTTATTTTTTCCCAAACTAAGCAAGTGAAAGCAATATCCAGCCAAAACTGAGACCTCAGTATTCGTGTGTAATCTCTTAGAGTTGTACCTAGTTATCAGCTTCTGCTGGAGGTCACCAGCTAGGAGCTGGAATCTCAGGACCAAGGTGTAGTATGAGTGTAGCTAGATGAATGGATAGATGAATACATGGATAGATCGCTAGACAGATGGTAGATAATAAGAAACCTGCCGCCGTTATGCTGTTCAGAGTAAGATTTGCAGAATCTCTGGTTACAGTTTTAAATAAAAATTACGAAGTCCAAATCATTTGTCTTAGTGCTCATTACAAAAGATGGTTATGGAAAAACTAGTCATTTGATTAGGAAAATAATTCCATTGCTTTATTGCCAACATAATCTCCTATCTCAAAATAAGGTGTGACTGTGGAACAACAATGTATGAGTACATTGGGTAATTTTCAATCAATTTAGAAATAAATGATTCAAACCAAGTTTTATTTCTATAAATAAGCAGATAAAATAATGTTAAAATCGAAGGGCTCATCTTTAATTTAGCAATTACCAAAGTAATTACCAGAGTATGTAGTAGATAATGTAGAGACAGCATATTCTTTTTTCCTTCTAATCATCTCAGTTAATCATTAATGCATTGAATAGATTTAATTACAAAAAAATCACAGAAATAATTCAGTTTGGATATACAATGTTAGCATGAAAGATTTTTTTACTTCTTCCTTTCTCTGAACAATTTTAAAATGGAAGAACCTTTAACAAAGCTGTAAACAATGCTGCTCAGCTTAGCCAAACACCAAACAGGTCTAGTTTTTCATTGCAATTGCCAAGTACTGCCACCACCTCACTTACAGTTATGGGGTCAGCAGTTATTATCACATGTTTTGCATGTGTTAATTGCACAAATAATTAATAAATGCTTTCTTGTTATAAAGTATTCAGATACATATAAGAATGTCTAGTAAAACCTTCAAGTTCCCCACCCTGCAAAAAATCCTGTTCCTTATCCCAGAAGTGGTCACTACTCATAGTTGGTGAATATCTCTTCAGATCCCTTTTCATAGGCATAACGTTTCATGCCTTATAATTTCAAAGAATATTATTTCTTGAATTTCACTCAGATTCAAATTATATGAAGTTCAGTTTGCCCAACCTGAGAGTGATATTCATATGAGAATCTCAATTTTTTTTTTTTAACCAAATATCTGAAAACTATCCTGTTGCTAGAAGGAAGAAACAAAAGCAAAAATAAAATACTGTAAAACTTACCATATGTATCCAGTACTGCCAGTCGATTCTCAGCATAAAAGGATGGGTTTTCCTGTATGGCCCGTGGTATTTGTTTCGTTACCTTATTGTATTCTCTTCTGTTGGTTTCCAAAAGTGAATCTTCTCTTCTGCCCACATCTTTTAATAGTCTGATGTCTAACTAGAGATCGAGTCTCACACTGCTGAAGACTGTAGGTCTGACAAAGGCTACAGACAGCAGCCTGAGTGAACTCTTCCTCACTCACCTCTATGCCTCATCAGATGTAGGATGTCTGCCCCACACAGATGACCCCACAGTCATTTAACCCTATGGTTTAGCTTGGTTCCTGGCACTGCCCCTGGTTTCTGGTCTCACTGGTGGCATTGTGATGTTGCTTTTGACCTTTATGCCCCTCCTGTTGATTCTTTGTTGTGAAGATCACATACTGATCCAGTGTCAGCAACACTAAGGCTACCTGGTTTCTCAAGCCACTAAAACAGTCACAACAAGGTTCTCTGTCCCCTCAGAACCTCTAGAGAGCATCTTATTTTCCTGGTGCTTGAAAGTAAAGTGAGTGAGCCTCCCTAATTATTTACAAGAAGACATGTGAAGTGAAAAGGGATTAAAGAAAAGAAAGTTCGCACCAAGAAGTTTAGATTTCGTTATACCAAGTTCCATTTTTTCTTAAACGCCCTCTACTTTGGCTTATATATGGAAGGATCACAAGTCTGCAAAATGCTTAGGATCCCATTTACATATTTTGAGAATTTATCTTCAGAATATTCTTTCAAGAATATCATGGACAGGCATTCAAATGGTGTGTATGTGGGTGTGTATGTGTGTGTGAGTGTTGAGGGAAGAGCAGGAAAGGGAAGGGGAAACGTAAGGCAAAGTCACAAGCTCCAAGAAGGGGAGGGAAGTGAGGAATGATCTGGTTGCATTTGATCAGGTGGGAAACTGCAACCAGAAAACATATGTATACCTCGATTGCGAAACTCCATCCTTTTTTTTTTTCCTTAATGTTCAGGGATGAAGTGTTATACAATTAAATAGTATAATATTAAAATTATGTGGATCAGAGAACTGATGCAATCCCATGCGGATTACCTTGAACGCCCAAGCCATCAATGGGAGGAACAAGGCAGAGGGACTGTTCGGTGTGGTTGCTATGGCAACCTTAGGCTAATTGGAATAAGATTGGGCATTCATGATTTATACCTGAGTCTGTGTTTTCCTTTTCCCTTCTAAACTGGTTCCTGAAGAGTCATAGTCCTCAGCATCTTGGCACTATCAAGCCAGGTCACACAGAGAAACCATGTAACCAGAGGTGGCTTAGTCCTGGCAAGGGTTGTTGTTGTTAGCTGTCGTCCAGTCTACTCCGACTCATGGCAACCTTATGTAAAACAGAACAAAATTTGCCCAATCCTGCATCATCACAATCACCAGCATGTTCGAGTTCATCATTGCGACTATTGTGCCAATCCATCTCACTGAGGGTCTCCGACACCCTCACTGGCCCTCTATCTCACCAAACATGATACCTTCCTGTTATGGATGCAGTTGTGTCCCCAAAAAATGTATATTAACTTGGCTAGGCCATGGTTTCCAGTAGTGTGTGGTTGTCCACCATTTTGCGATCTGATGTGATTATCATATGTGTTGTAAATCCTAACCTCTATGATGTTAATGAGGCAGGATTAGAGGCAGTTATGTTAATGAGGCAGGACTCAATCTATAGGATTAGGTTTTATCTTGAGTCACTCTCTTTTGAGGTATAAAAGAGAATTGAGCAGAGAGGATGGGGACCTCATGCCACCAAGAAAGAAACGCTGGGAGTGGAGCGTATCCTTTGGACCCAGGGTCCCTGTGCTGAGAATCTCCTAGACCACGGGAAGATTGATGACAAGAATTTTTCCCCAGAGTAGACAGAGAGAGAAAGCGTTCCTTGGGAGCTGGCACCCTGGATTCAGATTTCTAGCCTCCTACACACTGTGAAAGAATAAATTTGTTTGTTAAAGCCATCCACTTGTGGTATATCTGTTATGGCAGCACTAGATAACTAAGACGCCTCCTTTAGCAATTGATTCCTCCTGGTGACATAGCTAAAACAAGCAAGTCGGACAGTGTTCTTTTGTGATCCATAAGGTTTTCATTGGCTAATTTTTCAAGTAGATTGCCTGGCCTTTCTTCCAGTCTTAGTCTGGAAACTCCACTGAAACCTGTCTACCCTGGGTGACCCTGCTAGTATTTGAAATACTGGTGCTGTAGCTTCCAGCATCATAACAACATGCAAGCCACCACAGTATGACAAACTGAAGGACACAGGTGGTATCCTGGCAAGTAATTCATGTGCCTGGGATGAACAGCATGCAAGTGTAGATAAGGTTTAATCAGGGAAATAAAAGTGATCAAGAATCATCAGAATGCCAAGCTTCCAGGCCAAGTCCCGGTACGCCACAGCTCTGAAACAGCAGAACCAAGGTAAGAACAATGATGATGGATCAGTTTGTGAAGAGCAGCTAGAAGACCATCAATTGGTCTTCTGATGATAAAAAGAGACACAGTTATTGATAAGAAGAACAAAGCTTTGTCCAGAGAGTAGGAATGGGAAGTGCTTCTCCTACATGTATTTCTGAGCATCAGTTTTCTCAGCTATAAGATGGGAATAAAAACACCTGCCTGGAAAGGCTGCTGTGAGGACCAGAAGCGCAGTAGATCCTTCCCAACTGCTTGTATTATTTGTTCACAAAACACGGGTGGCCATATTGAGACCAACTGCAGTTTCTTGGTTGATGTTTTTTTTACCAGAAAAGCAAAAATAAAAGTTGGAGGTCAAGCACAAAGCTATGAGAAGCCCTCATAATGATTTTTATTTTCACAAAAAAGAAAATAAGGCAGCATACCAAGTGAAATGATTATTAATGATATTTAATGTATTATAATTAGTAAAAATGGCTGCCAGGGAATTAATTTTCATTTATCTATAATTCTACATTAATGTTGGTATGCTGATAATGACTTTAATAGATAAGAAAGGAGAGAGGGTAAGGAATTGTGTTCAGGAAGAGGAGTCTTCCACTCAGCTTCTCATAATCTCAGGATCATCTAAACAGGGCCCTATAGCCTACGTGCTTCTCCTGGTGGTAGTCACCTTCATCAGCTAAAATACCCCAGGCTCCACCTCTCTTCAGGGAAACATAGTGCACAGACATAAATATCTGTTGGACTCCAGTTAGTGATATGCATGATTAAGGGTTAAGTGTACTGATATGTGCAACATACTTTGAAATGCATCAAAATAATAGGATTGATTAATGGACGGATAAAAGGATGGGCAGATGGATAGATGCGTTACCAAGCAAATATTTCAAAGTGCAAATTGCAGAATCTACACAGTGGATAGTTGCATGTTCATTGTATAATTCTTTCATTTTTCTGTATGCTTGAAAATTTTAGTAAAATGTTGAAAAAATACATGATCATAACATTTAGAGTACATACAACTGTTTATGGCTTAGCAGACAGGACAAGGGTGGAAGGAAGTGAATGGAAATTGGTTTCAACATTTGAGATATTCATTATTTCAGTTTGGAGGCAATTCTTGAGTGCAAAGAAGTAAATAAATTCAAAGTGCAAATAATTTTTGGTCAAGAAGGAGTTACTGTGATATATGTGAAGTGCTTAGCAAAGTAACCGTCCAGGCATTGGCCATGATTATGTATCTTTTCCAGATTCAGTAGTGTTTGCAGTTTTATTTGAAGGTTATTCAAATATAAAATTGTTCTTGCCATCAGTTGTTTTCTAAGACTCTTTAAATATTTCTGTGCTTGATTTCACACCATTCATTTTAGTAATTCCCCTCTACCCTGTCTGGTTCGGATATGTCTCTCTTATCTGATTACCGATCTTTAGTTTGAAGACAATCCAGATCACATCCCAGAGAGCTAAAGAAAGAGTTGCTACGTTCCTTTTTACATTTTACTAGATGTACGTCAGTCTTTAAAAATCAGCCTGTTACAGTTTATCTTAATAAGAAAGTACTGAGAGAGATAAGATTTAGCTTTATCGTATTAATCCAAGCATGAGTGGTTTTATATCTTGTCGTTAGATGCCGTCAAGTTGGTTCCGACTCATAGCGACCCTATGTACAGTAGAACAAAACACTGCCCGGCTGTGCACCATCCTCACAATTGTTGTTATGCTTGAGCCCATTGTTGCAGCCAGTATGTCAGTCCATCTCACTGAAGGTCTTCCTCTTTTTTGCTGGCCCTCTAGGGACCAAAATACTCAATATTTGATATAAGAACTCTGTAAACTCTGGCACTAAAACTTATGAGGTTAGTAATTAAAAAACAATAGAGCTTTTCCAAGTTAGCATCTCAGGCCCTTGCTCATTATGCATGACATGTCATGCAGAGCAGTTGAATCTAGAAGTAGTAAAAAGAACAAAACCAAAACAGCTTATAGAAGCTGATAAGGGTGATTTGTTTTTTCCACGTTGGTATACTTTGCACAATATACATTCTATTTAATTATTATGTTAAAATAGACCTGTGATTTTTTCCTCCTGTGATAACATAAAATGACTAAGTCACTAGATCTTTTTTTTTTCCTTCAAAATGACAACAGCTTTCAAAGTTAGAATTTTTGAAAGGGACTTAATGGAGCATTATGGGATGTGATAGGTGCTTAGGGTGCAATTTTAATGCCAACAGACTGGAAAACAAACAGCATAACCCAGACAGACATGACTTTGTTCTTGAGCATCCGTGTGAAGAGGAAATAAGATCTTTCTGGGATGTGCTCCCCCCGCACAGGTGTAGAAGAGAAGACACTGCATTCCTCACCTACCACATCGTCTGTGGGATTCTGATTTGGCACAAGGCAAGAGGGTGTTGTGTGGACTCTCACAATAAGAGCTCGATTCACTGAACTTCATTGGTGCTTCTGTTTCAGTCTGTCACAAGTGGACACTAACACAGCATGAAGCAGCCCTTAATCCCGTGAGCCTGGTGCGTGCTGGCTGCTGTCACTGCATTCTGCAGCTCTGCTGCCAATGGAAGTAGGAGATTGACCTCAGGCCTGCAACTACTGTTCTTTGCTCTGCCACTAAACCACTGAGCTGTTGGCACTTTAATTGTTTTATACCAGGAGGAAACCAATTGTGTTGATGTGAATGTCTTATTCATCAGACATTACAGGCTTCACATTTTTAATGAGCTGAAACGGCTGGTCCAAGACATGCAACCCCAGTGAATCAAGACAAGGGTGTAGTGATGACGTCTGATTTGTTACAGTTGCTGTTTAAAAAGATTTGATGGTATTTCAGAAATCCAAATGCTGCAGTTATGAAGCCTGTCTGAGGTTGTGTGTTAAGCAAAAGCAGTAAATCATGTTTGAGTTATGAAGGACAGCAAAGTAGTAAAGCTAGGAGTTACAAATGCATCTTTTTTTTTCTTTCCTTTTAAATGCATGGACAAATATAGAAAGACAAGTGAACAAACTATTCATCAAGTGCCTAAGGCATGTTTCTGGTGCCTGGAAATGTCTAAATTGTCCCTGTGGGCTAAGTTTTGAAAATTCCGGTCCTTGCAAAGAAGCTTAGTTTCTGTGTCATCATTAGTCCAGAATATTCTGAGTATTCCACACAGGCAGGTGAAAATGTTTTCACATTAAATTTTACAAAATCTGCTACCTTGTGTGTGTAGTCACAGCAGTAATTTGAAGAGCCGGCTGCATCAACTGATTTGATGGCATCTTGAAGAAGACGACTATTTATCCACAGATGTCACAGAAGCAGCCAGAGAATACATCTACGTGAAAGTAGCTGGTACCCTTGGAGTGGAACATGGGACTTCCTTTTCAAAAGCTTCCAACACCTCCTTAGTGCATGCAATAAAACCCAAACTCCTAAGCAGAGCATTTAAGGCCCTCCACTCCATTACCTTCACCTGCTCTTTCAGGTTCTCCTTCATCTGTATCCTGACATGCAGATATGTGCCTGCCCCACAAACCATTCACTGCTTCCCACACAGGGAGCCCTTTCCCAGAGCCCTTACCTGTGTGAAGAATGCTCCCCTCCCTCTTTTCTACATATTTAACATTTACTTATCTTTCAAGGCCCAGTTCTTCCCCACTGTATTGGTGCCTCTTGTATAGCACTTATATTTTTCATTTTGACTTGTAGATGGTTGTTGTCCCAGCCATCTCTGCATCCAAATCCTTGAGCACCTTAGGGACAGCAGCGATGTGTTGGCAAACGGTTAACAGCCAGCTCTCTAGAAAGAAAGTAGCATAGCTCTGATTGCTCATGCTTGCCTGCATCCTGTTGAGTAAAAACTCCCACTGTGGCTGATTTCAAGGGTGACTGCATTTAACAACCAGCTTGCAAAATTCCTGAAAATTTAACATTCAGCTCTCTTGAGCAAGTTCAAGCCAGTTCTAGTACACCATTGGGATCTTGCTTTAATAGTCTTTATATTACTTTCCTCTTCCATCCTAAACATCATGCTTTGCTTAAATAGGTGCTCAGTAAATGTTTCCTGAATTGAATTATGCAGGCCAGTGGATGGCTCGGGTCCTCCCACACTGCATAGAGCAGAGGTCGTTTCTGATAGTGGTCCACCGCAGGCTTTGCACTTCTTGCCATTGGAGAGCAGTGGCCCTAACCATCTCCTCCAAGGCACAGGCTTGTATAAATTTAAATAGAAGAATTTATTGAAAATGCAACTGAGAACTGAGGTGAGGAACAACCACCTCATTAGAGCGGGATGTGATCCACCGTGATTTCAATTTAAAAAGCCTTTTAAGAAAGCCTAAAACACAGAGTCAAGATTGTGTCTCTTCCAAGGAGTTAAGTGGAAAGCCCCTGTACAGACTGGGAGAGTGAGAGGAGAGAAGGCTGCTGGCTCAGTTCCCATCTTCATTTCAACAAACCCTTTGCCTTTCTTGAGGTTTAACATTTGTAATTCTTTTGTGACTCAAATTTTTGAGATTGTAGTGTCAGCATATTTTTTGTTTTAGTTCATGTAATAAAGTGCCAAACTTGCTGGCCCTATTTTTATGATAGATTTGGATGTCATTAAACATTAATCCTGTTCTTCCTGCTAGAGTGACCAACTCATCCTGGTTTGCCCTGGTTTTAAACAGGAAGTCCCTTATCCTAGGGACCTCCTCAGTATGGGCAATCCAAGACAGTTGGTATCTCTAGTTCCTATGAAGGTTGTGGTTCCTATAGTGAATGCGCTGGGTATTTAACTCACCACATACCTCCTACTGCTAGTTTTCCAGAAGACGTTCAATAGAGGACTAAAAGGACTAGAATAATTTAACAATTACAGTTTAAAACATCTTCTCTCTTCTTAAAGTCATGGTCCTCTCTTCAAGCACTTTCATCAAATGCGAGAATAAATGGGAGTGTACTTTGAATAGGGGAAAATGCTACATGAGCACAAAATGCTAATATTTCTCAGAATGAGACACATGTTCAGTAATTAGATCTTTCAGAACTCATCTTGAATATTATAGACAACTTGTTGTGGTGGGATAACCAGTATCAAAATACTGTAAAATAACCAATTATGATTTTGTGGGGAGTGCGTATCAGATGACTTTACATATAGAGTCTTAACTTTCATGGATTAACATTCAGCAATTTGTCATTTTGCTGAGGTGCTGTTCATATTCAGTTCCTGTCCATACTGTGAAGCAGCTATATGCCAGTGAGCTGGTGGGGAGCTTAGCTGGCCATCCCGCATCCTCAGCAGGGCCTTGTTGGACCCTCCTTGCTATCTACAGACATTTCCTTATGGAAACAAGGTGCAATAGTAGTGCCCACAATGTGTCTCTTTGTGACAGTATCAGAAAGTGTTCACAGGAATACCCATTTCTGCTATAACATTGTATCTGTGCTCCTACCTGTGTTCAGCAAAATCACACAGTAAAAATTGCAGGGCTTATGGGAAAAATAGAGTAAAGGTCAGACCACCGAAAATGTATTCAATTTGGTAACCATAGCACTCACAAAAGGAGTAAAAATAAAAAGTAGCACAGTTTACAGGTGAGAGAAGCTTGATGGAAGGGTTGAGGCTGCTGAATTTCGGATGAAAGGGCAAAGTGTGTAAAAGATCAAGCAGAAATGCACAACAAACAATCCCAAGCCAGAGCACATGGCCAAACCAAGCCAAAAGAAAGAAGGTAGTATAAATGGACTACATGTGCAGCACTGTACTCTTCAGCTTGCACAGAACTGTGTTGATGTATTTTGCTCATGGCTACTATGACTTGCTGGCTCAGAACTTTAACATTGGAAATAATCTCACATGACCCAACACAACTTCTGGTGTATGCTGACATCATTTTCTGTTTACCAATCATATGTTATCCAATTCATACTACAGAAACGCATGGTTGGTTGGTGTTAGGTGCCATCGAGTTGATTCTGACTCATAGTGGCGACCCTATGTACAACAGAAGAAAACACTGCCCGGTCCTGTGCCCTTCTCACAATCATTGCTATGTTTGAGCCCTTTGTTGCAGCCACTGTGTCAGTCCATCTCATTAAGGGTGTTTCTCTTTTGCACTGACCTTCTACTTTACCAAGCATGTTGTCCTTCTACAGGGACTGGTCCCTCCTGATAACATATCCAAAGTACAATACACTAAAAACCATCTAACTGTATACTTCAAATAGGTAAATTTTATGGTATGTGAATTATATGAAAATACCATGGCTTGGGTCAGGCATACCTCAGCCCTCAAAGTGACATCTTTGCTTTTTAACACTTTAAAGAGCTCTCTTGTGGCAGATTTGCTGAATACAATATGTCTGATTTCTTGACTGCTGTTTCCATGGGTGTCGATTACAGATCCAAGTAAAATGAAATCATTGACAACTTCAGTATTTTCTCCATTTATCATGATGTTGCTTATTGGCCCAGTTGTAAGAATTTTTGTTTTCTTTATGTTGAAGTGTAATCCATACTGAAGGCTGTAGTCTCTGTACTTCATCAGTAAGTGCTTCTTTAGAGATAAGCAGTTGCGGCAGTACATCGACCGGGAACTGCCAGAAATTCAAGCCAGATTCGGAAAAGGATGTGGAACAAGGGATATTATTGCTGATGTCAGATGGATCCTGACTTAAAGCAGAGAATACCAGAAAGATGTTTACCTGTGTTTTATTAACTATGCAAAGACATTCAACTGTGTGGATTATTAACAAATTATGGATAACATTGGGAAGAATGGGAATTCCAGAACACTTAATTGTGCTCATGTGGAACCTGTACATAGACCAAGAGGCAGTTGTTAGAACAAAACAAGAGGATACTGCGTGGTTTAAAATCAGGAAAGGTGTGTGTCAGGGTTGTGTCCTTTCATCATACTTATTCAATCTGCATGCTGAGAAAATAATCCAAGAAGGTGGACTATATGAAGAAGAACATGGCATCAGGATTGGAGGAAGACTCGGTAATGACCTGTGATATGCAGATGACACAACCTTGCTTGCTGAAAGTGAAGAGGACTTGAAGCACCTACCTGTGAAGATCAAAGACCACAGATTGAAAGAGTATAGTGAAACGATACAACCCTGATGCACACCTTTCTTGATTTTAAACCATGCATTATCCCCTTGCTGTAATTGAATGACTGCCTCTTGGTCTGTGTACAGGTTCCTCATGAGCATAATTAAGTGTTCTGGAGTTCCCATTCTTCACAATGTTATCCATAATTTGTTATAATCCACACAGTTGAATGTCTTTGCATAGTCAATAAAACACAGGTAAACATCTTTCTGATATTCTCTGCTTTCAGCCAAGATCCATCTGACATCAGCAATGATATCCCTCGTTCCACATCCTCTTCTGAATCCAGCTTGAATTTCTGGCAGTTCCCTGTTGAGGTACTGCTGCAACTATTTTTGAATTATCTTCAGCAAAATTTTACTTATATGTGATATTAATGATATTGTTTGATAATTTCTGTATTCCAACAGAATGCAGAAATTATCAAAAACTATCATTAGAATTCTGTTCTGATTTCACCTTTCTTTGGAATGGACACAGATATGAATTTCTTCCAGTCAACTGGCTAGGTAGCTCTCTTCCAGATTTCTTGACATAGATGAGTGATTGCCTCCAGTGTCAAATCCATTTGTTGAAATATCTCAGTTGGTATTCTGTCAGTTCCTGGATCCTTGTTTTTCACCAATGCCTTCAGTGCAACTTGGACTTCTTCCTTCAGTACCATCAGTTTTTTATCATATGCTACCTCCTGCAATGGTTGAATGTCAATCAGTTCTTTTTGGTACAGTGACTCTGTGTACTCCTTCCACAGGGAAGCATATTTTAGCCTTGCATAAACTTAGGCTTAAAGACGTTCACAAAACATATTCAAAATTGTAGGTAATCACATATATTCTAAGCACAAAAACTTGTTGTGCTTCAACGCTTTGGACAATAATACTAGACAAATTTTAATCTGAAAAAATCCATCAGAAATGGAGCCACATCTCCTCTCAGATCTTTTAATTAAACTCAGACATGAACCCTTATACTTCCTTGACTGCTAAATACTTAGAAGTGGGTTTATGAGATTTGTGTGTGTTTTTTTAAGTTGTAAAAAATGCACACATCACTGGGTTATATGACTTTGTATTTGGTTGGTTTAAATATAGTTTAGTTAGACTAATATGTAAGGAGGGTTAAAGGGTCAGAATTCTATTTAATTAACTTATGCCTACTTGGTAGCCAATCAGTTGTAAAGGTATGCTGAGCAAATAAAGCCTCAAATAATATGAAAACCTTGAAAAGAATGAGCCATCTTGGCAAAGGTTTTTTTATTCTTAACATTGTCATTAAAACTATTTCAGTGAGCTTTTTCCAACCTCACTGTGTGCGTGTGTGTGTGTGTGTGTATATGTGGGAGCCCTGGTGGCGCACTGGTTAAGAGCTCAGGCTATTAACCGAAAGGTCGGCAGTTCGAATGTACCAGCCACTCCTTGGAAACCCTGTGGGGCAGTTCTATTCTGTCTACAGGGTCACTATGAGTCGGAATCAATGGCAACAATCAATTATATATATACATAATTTTTTTTAAAAAAGATTGTGTCTTGGTGGTACTGAGAGGGCCAGATCAGTATCTCCCCTGCACTTCTTTTGGCCTTCACTGAGACAGGAAATACTCTCAGAATTGCCATTCTTTAGTCTACATGTGTCTAAAATCTGACCAGTGTTTTGCAATTTACATAAATCTGATTTACTAAACAGTCACACCATTAAAATAGAGCATTCTTTCAATAATGGCTAATTACACATCATGTAATGCCTGGTCTTTAATGAGGATTTCAGTAAGTGTTTGTTGATAATGATGATTATTAAAATGATATGTTAAGTCAGTCTCCTCGTGTGAGAAATGCTTTGTTTTGAAATGTTAGACTTATAGCTTTGCCTAGAAATTTTTAATTAAAATCACCACTTTGGCATGAAGCTTAAAATGTGCAAAGTTGCTGCAATTAGCGCATTGTGCATCCATATGGGTGTTACCAAACAGCTTTCAACTTAAAGGATTTGGGCTATGTTGAATGATGGGCCTTCTGTTAAGCTTAAAACCAAGCGTGTCTGTCTCTGCATTCATTTTAATTATGCTGATCTCAAAGATGTGTTCTCTTCTGCGGGGAGGAAGCATGATTATCATAAATCAGAAATAAGTTATAGAAGTAGGTTTAACTAACTGTCTACTTCCTTCTGTTTCATTTTATTCCTCCCTACCCCCCAAGGAGCCTCAGTGCAGTATCAGAGTACCTGGGAAACACTGACTTCACAGGTGCTAAAAGAAAACCTGTATTTCTAGCCAAATCCTAACATCATTAAACATCCTCAAACAAGTGAGAAAACTAAGTTGTCTCTAGAATTTTTTAATACAGTATGAAGTTTAAAATTTACCGTTTTGAGTATCAATTTTAGAATGTCCAACATTCGTATGAAATCTACAGTATAAAATGAGAGTGTATGTGTCGGTACATATACAAACACATGCATACATATATGTACTTCAAAGAAACTTCTATTTTCCTAGGTGCTTAGGATTTAGCAATCTTATTTGTGGACCTAATTGATTCCCTACAGTATCACTCTACTTGAGAGTGAATGTGGTACAAAAGATTTATTTTGTTTGTTTTTCTTAGTATTTTAAGAAAATCAAACTCAAAAAGTGGCACAGCTTGTAGATCTTTTCTTTCTGAACATTTTTTCACGTGAGACGTTATAAATGTGGTATTTGAGAAGGGAGCGTTTTCTGGGCTTTGTTTTCTACAAACTTCCACAAAATGAGAATAAACGCTTTAAACGGTTATCCATGATACATTTCAGTTAAGGCTCTGATTTTCTAACTATTCTCAGCATTTCCCCTGCAGCCACTCACTGTATACCTTCAGAAAGCCATTCACCCAGATGCCACTGGAATCTTCTATCTGGATGCTCAATTTAGGCCATATTCGAATGCTGGCTTAGAAAGTAGACAGCTAAAAGGATAAAAGAGCCTTCATTAAATTCATAAGGACGAGGTAAATGTGAAAAATTACAAAGCAGAATTGTAATATACCCAGAACATGTGGATAAAATAATTCATCCAGCATGTGCACGGTAAGGCATAAAATCAGTAATTCCACTTGAGAACACTGCCATAAGCAAGTTCTTTTTTTTTTAATTCTAGCATTATGGAAATTCATGCCCGTAGCCACTAGATTTGACACAAAGATACCCCAGTTTTTCCATATTGTCCATTTTTTTTTCTTTTTTTTAAAAGCATGTAAGTAATTATGTACCTGTCTTTAAATGCCTGCTTATAACTGGAGAAGGAGGTTGAGAATTAGTTTTAGTCTATGTTAGAAACAGATGAAGCTAGTCTTGGTTAAATGAAAGAAATTGTTTTTATTGAAGAAAACTTAATTATTTTATAATCCTATGCTGTCTTTGCTATGGTGAAGTAGCTTTCTATCTGTCCAATTTTAATATTTCTTCCCTCTCTGTTAGACATCTTTACAAAGATGTGTCTCAAATAGAAATGAGTGGATTACCCTACACTCTCTCGTACATCCTGGTGAATATCCTGTTCACAATTTACGTGATGAAAGGAAAACCTAGAGTTGTTTTAATTTGGAACCAACATAATCACTTCTCTCCAGTGAGGCTTAGAGGGGGAAGAAAATGAGTCATAGTCTCCCTGTAAAAAAGAATTCTTTTGTGAAAAAAAAAAAATCATTTGAGGAGGGGTAGTGCAGCAGAAAAAAATAAAAAACAAACAAAACCTTAGAGTGGATAAATAGGCCAGAGCAAGAAAGACCATTTGATCACATAGAAGCACCCCAAGTGAGGTCCTGGGCTGTGTTTTCCCTCCAGCATGTAAACTGTGTGTACATGGGTGAGGGGTGTGGGGATGTGTGTGTGTGTACACACAGACTTAATGGGGAGCACAGAGGGAAATAGATCCTTGCGTGTTTTTAATTTGGGTCTGTTTGCTTGCATTTAGCACTTAAGGGCTTCTACATTCAGTTTGCTCAAAAGAGTGATGAAGCACTCCTTGCTTATGCCTCAAATCAGAAATGCATGAAGTGCAGCTGCAGAGATAATACATTTTCCCCAAAGGCTTTGGCTGAGCAAATTAGGTGTCAATGGGGTGCCTGCGCAGGCAGTACTCTCTCTAATTAGTCTCTTGAGCCTAGTTGGTGGCGGGTATGAGATGATCTAATCAATTGGTCTGTGTCTGATGGTTCCTGTAAAAATCCTACCAGGCAGACTCTCACCCACAGGTCACCCACCTGCACAGCGGGACTGCTCATTTTCATTTTTCATCTCCTCTATCACATGATGCTGACAGTTGGTTTTAAGAAAATTGAATCCAAAAAATATCTAGTTCATAGGGCACATAGGTCAGAACAAAGTTGCATTATGGGTACCAGCAATCCAATTAATTAATATTTATAGCTGAAAAGCTCTATGTAGCTATTTCCGAATAAGGATTTTATCAATAAAATCCAATTTCTGGTTTAAAACATTCATTTCTAGAAAAAGAACGTTGTAAAAGCAGAAAGCAAGATAAAAATGGCATCCATTAATCTTATGATTTATATACCTCTAAGTGGATGTGCACATAGCTGAGCTTATAATTCCTACTCACTGTTCATCTGTATTGTGTATGCAGTGTATTTTAACTATTAGTCGAATACAAGGGAAAGATTTACACTGATATTGCATTTCACTCCCCGATGAATGTGGTATATCCTCTCTCCTTCCACCTCAATCTCCAGCAAATGTATGATTACAATTTTTGCTTTTAAATTTTAAGTACTTTATATGCACTCCTTGAAAGCTGAAGCTGATGCTGCTGCTGCCCAAGGAGGGAGAAAGGACACCTCATGCTGCTAGTGAATGAGACCAAGAAGGGTCGGTGGCACAACTAAGACTATTTGGAGTTATCTCAGAGAGAGTGGAAAAAGTCTTGCTCTCATTGACACTGCCTTTTTCTTATTATTGTCTCCTTCCATTAAATGCCTGAGTCCAAACCTAAGTAAGGGACTTATCGTAATCACTGTGTTCATCGTTTATTACCCAAATATTATTATCTATCCTTTATTATCCAATTCTGTTATGTCCTCAGATAGATACATATGATTTTTCTAGAGATTACACTCAAAGAATCAGGACAAAGGCCAGGACACACACCCTCAATGGCTAAGAAAAAGTCTTAAATCAACCCAACTGAACAGTAACATGCCATGGGCTATTGTGACAACATAATTAAGTGTTATATAAAAACACATACACTGGATATCATATCATTCCTTTTAAGTAGATTGTCATGCAGTAAAAACTAACAAACAAAACAAAACATGTTTAGCCTCCAGGAAAGTGTTCATCATACCCACCATCCTTAGCCAATTGTGTATTTGTGGTTGGTCTGCCCAGTGCCGGCGATTGCAGGAATAGCCAGAGCACAGGCATTGCATTCGCCCTTGGTGGATGAGCCACGAGGGAAGCTCTACATCTGGGGACATGTTCGACTCTCAGGTTTTCACATTCTACCTTTCCCCTTCCCATTCATTCAACAACTATTGACTGAGCACCTGGGCTGTGTTTTGGGGATACAACAGTCAACAAAACCGAGTTTAACCAAGAGCCTATTTGATGCCACCCACCTGCACTCGTCACTCCTTCACAGGAAATGTCCCCACACCTCAGGAGGAAGTAAATGAGGTCTTTACTTCAGGAGGTCAGCTTGGGCACCAAGTCTCCGTTCTTTTTCTTTGAGCACTGGAAGGTGAAGAGCGCCAGGCAATGACTGCGTCTTCCAGGTGTAATTATAGGAGCTTCACACCCAGGCTGGCAGGTGTCGGCCGCAGCAACCCCTTGGCCAGGGTGCACAGGTTCCTGGAAGGGCTGGAATCTCAGCTGCTGTTTAAGCAACATGGAAGAGATATGGCATTTTTGTCATCTGTTTGATTAAAATATTGAGGTTGGTAGTGGGATCAGGGAATGTGCAAAGATGCCTGTGGACAGGTGTGCTTGAAACACTGTGGGAACAAGGGCTCTTCTTGTCATCAGGGGTCTGGGGAAAGATGTCAGTGCCCAAATCAGAATGCATGCTTGAACAGGAGCAGCAGGTAGAGCAAAAGGTGGCTTTTCTTGATTTCTCTGGAAGAGCAAGGGTGGATGGGGTCTAAGGGGTTTGTTCCCATATATTATTTTTGCCAGCATGGTGACTTCTTTAAGAAGAGGTTTGATAAAGGCATATCTGGGCAACCTGGCATGGGTGAAGTATGGCCAGGTGAGCCACATGGAGACAGCAGATATTTAAGGTAACACCTGAAAACTTGGAACTCAGTGGCAGCAAAGGGCTGTGTATGGTCCTCTCATCCCCAGACCTCTCCCAGAGAATTAAGAGAAGGGCTTTTATTTAATTTTGGCCTAGTCATTGAGGATAGAGAACTCTCAGGAACAGACGGTTAACATTCCAAAAAATTAGTTAAGTGGGGAAATAAGTAGGGGGTGAGGAGAATGCTGTTTAAATGGTTTTTAACTGGAAGATTGGAACTTCCTGCTCTCTTGGTCAAGGTATTGCCAGGTGGCTGCGGTGCAGGAGTGTCACCCTCAGTGAAGCAGCAGGAGGTTGGACTGCACTGTGAGCAGAAGGCCAAAGCTTAATAGGGTCAGGCTGAATCCCAAGTTGCCTCTGTGCCCAAGGAGATGACAGTGTGGCACGGTAGCTGGGGACCAAAAGCCTAACTAGGCTTCAGTGGCCTTGAGCTTTCAAGCCTAGATGATGAGTTGGTTCTGGGATGCTGTGGAGTTGATGCATGGAATCTCTTGGCTGTGGAACTTGAACCTGACAGCACTTCTTTTCACCCTTCCTGGCAAGACATTCTTTTCCCATCCTAGGGACTCAGTGCTTAAGGGCTAAAAAGAAGTGTGGAGAGGATCGGAGTGAACCTTCTTCTGCCTCCTAATCTGTTCACCTGGAAGTAGTTATCGTGTTTTAAGCAGGGACCATTGGAAACGTTTGGCATCCACTCCATACAGTCACGTGCAGGGTGATGGGAAGAGGCTGGCAGTGCAGGTCATGCCGCCCCATTTTCCTTCTGCTGAAACTAGGTCTGGAAATAGGCAACTGAGGAATTACATACAGCTGGATTTTTTTTTAAAAGCATATGTGGATCCATTTTTCTATTTCATGTTCATAAAAGTGAACATGACATTATGTCCTTTTAATGGTCCTTTTGATGCTACAGACACTGAATTAAGACCAATATCACTACTGATGACTTGGGGAAGGAAGTTTGCCGAATTTCTTTCTGTCTAAATAGTCCAAGAGGAGGTTAGACCATTTAAATCCGGGGAGTTAAATTCATTTAAGGGAAGGAAACTCAGAACATTTGTTTATCATCTTGTAAGGATTGCTTTGGTTAAGGAGACTCTTCTGCCTCAAATATATGTGCTTGGGGTGGCTGTGGAGAAAATGGATGGACTCCATTTGGCCTGACCAATTTTTCTATGTCTTGTGTGATTTAGGAAAAATGAATGAAGTCAGGTTTTTTGTTTTTTTAATGTAACAATTTTCTCTTTTCTTCCCCTCAGAATTAACTCATCATTCTGGAAAGAAAAGAAAAAAAATTAATGAAGTGGCCAATAATATGAAGGAAATCATGGATCAGTTTCCTTCCCCTCTTGGTGGTGGATTTCTCTTACAAGAAAATTGAAGCTGGCAAGACCCTGTTTTTTCTGCAATTTGTTTAAAACATTGCACGCATTTGGATACCTTGTGATTTCCAAGAACTATGTGAAGATTAAGCTTTGCTTACTGATACATGGCATGTATTCTTTTCAGTCTTTCGTGTTTGATTTTGTTTGATTTCCCTCTGCAGCGCAGCATCTCCGTAAAGGTTTTTATGCTTTCACCAGCCTTGTCTTAAATACATTAAGACAACACATTTGGTGTTCACACTTCTTCAGTAATGTCTCTACATGAAAGCCACATAGTGGCATAAAACAGTGTGTGTTTTCTTTGAGAGCACTGTACGTTTTGCAGCCACTAGGAAGGAAGTGTTTAGCTAAAGCAAGCTCATGTTCTCTGACTGACTTGACAACTTAGTCCCTGGCCACGGGGCCCCAGCTATTGTACCTTTTGAGGACATTTGCGTATGTGTTTTTTTCTTGGACATAGCTGCACATTTACATAGGATATCAAATCTGCTTAGCATTTTCAAGCCACTGTTTTCAGAGTAGGTTGGAAGTGAAGAAAAAGAGTCTCAAGCATTAAGAACAAAGACAGGGATAAATCGCTTAGTTTTCAACTTCTGGAGATTGAGGTAACTTTTTACATGTTTTCTGGGTCTTGTCAACATCATGTTTTTCTATCCACTCTGTTATACCTTCTGAGTATTTTCTAAATGGAGAAAAGAGCAAGGAACAGAATGTTTAGGACTTGGGTGCAGAAGAATTGTATTTGCTGGCTGAGCCCTGAAGACGTGTTTGCTGGTTAACGTGTAAAAAAGCAAATTACAGAGTTATCGGGAGTTACAAGTTTGCTCATTTACACCAAAGCATTTTGAATTACATTTTTTAAGACATTCCAGCTGATTGGAAGACATCTCTGGGCACCTTACTTTAAACAGTCTCCTGGAATAACTGTTCAAATGGAGGGTTTCAAAACAACGCAGGAGTCTTACTTTAAAGACTGAAAAAGGAAAAAGAAAGGTCCAACTTCTCTTGTTGAAGGGGTTGAGGGACCTCGGAGAATGAAGGCGAGTATGTGACACTGAGGGAAAAGTGGACGGGGCAGGCATGTGCTTTGATCCAGAGGTAAAGCCGCCTGATTGAGGCTGGCTCCCAGTGGGGCAGCCTCGCTGCAGAATCCCAAATAATGCTGAGGCCAGGGGGGCACTTAGGGGAACTTCATCTAAAGCCTGAAACCTAGCTTCTCAGGAACAAATTCCCATAAATACCTTCCTGCACATGGTTTTAAATTTTTCTATTAGTCAGAAGGAAGGAGAGCTTGAAAGATGTTATACTTTTTTAGTATCAGGACTAGGAATTATGAACCAGTTGGACCAGTACTTTCTCTGAGAGTCGGGTGAGAGAAAAGCTTTTCTATAGTCAAACCCAATGTACCTAGGATGTTGGACCCAGAATTCCTAAACATTAGAATCCTTCCCTGGAGTGGGGTGTGAGATATATGTCAGGATCACACTCCTTCCTGTGCAGATGTCACATTCATTGCAAGCTTATAGTAACTGCTAAGTGAGGAATTCTTTACTGATTGATTTTAAAGAGAGCAAAAGTTACCCAAGGCTAGAATGTTTACTATTTCCTGCCTAGAAACCCTTCCCATTCCTCTTTCATACATTCCAACCCACGGGAAGTCTTAGAGATATTGTGATTTAAAATGTACTTAAATTAGGATTTTTTAAGTAAATATGGGAAGAAAACCTTACATGCAATCAAAAACTGCCTTTCCTGTGATTTGTTTTGAATCGTTCATTTGAGGGAGAGGCATAACTTTTATACTCCACTAAGTTTAAATCAAGAGCAACTGATAATTAAATCTTGCTGTTTAAATAAGGTTTCTAATTTGAAAATATTTAACGTTGAAAGACTTCGGTGAGGAACGTTAGGGTCATTCAGAGATATACGCCCCTGTTGTAGGCATCTTCACCTAGGAAATGAAATATAGTACTACTCAATGGAGAAAAAAAAATACTTTTTAGAAAGTTATGTTTAGGAGTTTTTCCACTCCCCATCCTTGCCATTGATACAGGAAATCCAAAGTTTGGTTGTATCTTTCTCTCTCTCTCTCTCTGCCTCTCCCATTTGTAATCACATTCTCTCTTCCCTTCTTTTCCCTCCTACCTTCTCTGAGGTTTTCCTGTTTAAAATCAGTCATGAAACTCAGTACAGACTGTGTTCATTAGCAGATTTATTATTCTATAGAGAAAGCACTGGAATGTTTTGTGAGATTATTTTTGTATAAAGGAATAGCTTAAATCCAAGCAGCTGAAATAGTAAGAACACCTTAGCGTGGTGATTATATCACCATAGCATCATTGCACACACAGTATTCTGAAAGGAGATTTGGGACTTCATTTCCATTTTCTTAAAGGAACATTTTGTTGACTTAAAAATACAAGATACATAGGACATTAAAAAAAAAAAAAAAACTTTTTGCAATGCTCAGCAAAAAATAGGGGGTGTAAGACAGGGGTGGCTCTCCATCCACAGATGCAAGGGTGAGAAGCTCTTTCTACCTCCCAAGAGTGATTAGAAAAGTTTCCAGGGGAGCCTCCAGGCTTGCAGAGAAAGCAAGTCCTCCTGGTATCCTTTCCTCAGTGTGTATATGACAGCCGGTTTAATCAATACCCTAGGTTATGCTTCTATATAAGATACTCACCTGTGAATATTATTGGTTTTGTAATCTTTGTTATATAAGAGGATGTTTAGGCTGTATATATCGGGGTAGAATATTGCCTACCCCCTATACATAGGAACATGCAACATAATTGTGCATAACTTCCTTCTCCCTTACTGGCTGGTAGACGGAGGAAACTGTGTATGTTGTTACTGCCTTGCAATTTTCTCATACACACACACACACACACACACACAACAAACTAAACAATCTCCCTTTCTCATTCCTCCTCCTCACAACATCATATTTTAGAAGCACATGTAAAATCTACATTCTGTAGTTGGAAGTGGATTTATTTTTATTTCTTTTTTTGTATGATACACTGAGATGTGTACTTTCAAACAGGGGTTTGGTACCGAAGAGATGTGCTAGCATCATTCAGAAAACTATTATACTTCAAAATGACACATAGTAAGGAGAATGGAATAATACATGTTGCATATTTGTTACCAATTGTAATTTGTCTGTATTATGAAAGATGTAATGGTTTGTCAACTGTCACTGTTGTTTTCTTGTAACAGGATATGGAATAAAGTGTAGCAGAATCTCCATACATTTTCTTGGTGGATGCCCAATAAGACCCTATACTCCATTAAAGAAACATCTCTTTAAAACTCTTAGACACAACCATTCTTAAAGGGTGAAATGAGAGACCAAATACAAGGTGCTCTTGGATATGGGAAGGAGTGAGTTGGCTGGAATGTTCCAGGAGTCTCCCGTTTTTTTATTTGCCAGGAGTCTGTTAAACCCTTCCCTTTATCTGCTATGCCAAATCTAGGTAAGGGAGTAGAGGCCTTGCAAAACAAATCTGTGAGCTGTAGAATCTCCACAATTCCCCTGACTCCTTACTGATGTTCACCACATGTTCTTCCTGTCTCACATGCATCTGGAGCTGATCGGGTTTTGTTTAATGACAATTCTATTTATCTTTTATTGGCTCTTTCTCTGTTTTTTTGTACATATCCTAAGATGAGATGAGTAGGTTACCCTCCACTGAATACAAATCAAAGCTTCAGGGCACTGACATGTCACTGCTGTAAGCATTACTGTTCTGCAAGCTGAGCACATTTCTCTGAACACCCCGTAGAAAGTGGGTGCTTGCACTTAAGTGGATGGGATACTGTTGGGTGCCCATACTTCGATTGACAGTGTTCAGCTGGGGAGAACAGTCCCATTTCCATCATCACCTCTTTCTTGTGGGATCTGTCAACTTCATAATGGTTACTTGTGTGGTTTCTAAATTGCTAATAACACTTACAGGGAGATACAGTCACCAATTCATAGATAGGATATTTGATGGTTTGAAACCTTTACAATGAAGCCATAAACTTTAAAATATCAGGGTAAATTAAAAAAGGGACAAATTTTTTTTTTAATGTTTTAGTTTCACCAGAGGTTAAACAAATTTTTTTTTCTCTGAAAATAAAAATCAAAATTCAAGTCCCATGTTTAGAGGACCTAGGACCCCTGGCTTTCCCATGGATGAATCCTTATCCACCAGCAGCAAGCACCTCTGGTTTCTCTCCCCTTGCTCCTCTCTCGTAACCTCTGTGGTTTCATGTTTTTAAGCCCTTCGCAAAGTAACATTCTCACACAAAACCAAACATCAGCATTCCTAGCTTATGCATCTTCCATTCCAGAAAATCTCATGAGAACCACCACGTCTTCAGCACTCAACCGCCCCTGTTGTTTCTCCTAAAGCAATAAGTCATCTATGCCAAAGACAAATATATTTTCAGCAGATGGGAGTGGATGGGAGTCATGGATTTTCCTGGAAGCTGATTAGAATTAACAGAAGTGTGAAAAGAATAACTTGTTCCTCAGAGTTGTTTCAAGGGAGCAAAATGTATGCCATTTCGCTACTTCCAAACAGCTCCAGTAGCTCATATGCCCATTAATGAGGTCCTTCCCAGCAGCCTCAGCAGCAAGGGCACAATATTTTAGAGATTGTATGCCCATGATGATTTAATCATACCAACTCTTAATAAAAGAAAGAAGGGATTGGAAAGAAGGGTTGGTATGTACAAGGGCCAAAGAAATACCTTTAAGAAATATTCTTAATTAGTTTAATGTGGCAATAGAGATGACACGCTTCCTCTCAGTTCCATAATTGCCCAACAATTCGTTCTTTTTCAGCAGGAACTATTCAGGCTCTGCCAGGTTGGAGGATGTGATGTGTGTAGGTTGAGCCAAGCAGTTAGAATCAGGAGGGCAGCACTCCTATAGTTGCCGTTGGCCCCCAGAGTAAAGAGAAACCAGAGGGGAAGGCGTTTGAGCAACCTTGTGCCACTGGGTTAACACGTACAGTTGCTGAATAATGGCGGGCATTTTAAGTCTCTGCAATGAGAACCCCACAGTGGCCCAGCAGCCTGCTGCTACCAGTGGGTGGTGGTGTTATGGGCATTAGCTTTGAGAAGCTTATATAGCAGAGGGGGCTAGGATAAAGGACACAAATCAGGGAAAAACTGACAAGATTAAAAAAAGTCCAAGGCCTCGTATTTACTGTTCATCCCCCATGCTTGTGGTGCGCTATATTGTCTGCAGTGAGTCATGCTGAGAGAGAGCCAGGCACAATAATAGCTTGGAGCAGCCTTGCAGCCCCGGAGCCATCCTCTGCCAATGGTGCTGGCTGCGCTAGTGGAGAATGGAATTCTGATAGAGTTGTCTTTTTTCTCCTTCCCTGTGAGACCACCAATAATTATGGAGGGCACACTGCAAAGATGGGGTAAGGGTTCCCTGTTGGAGCTTATCCTGAGAAGGGGACCCAGCAGGGGTCCCTGCAAAGGTATATGCTACTCGGTGCAAGGTGTGACTGCCGACAGATACAGACAATGCTGAGGAAGTCCAGGGACATGAGTTTGAACGAGTTATTCAAGGGTTTGGCGAGGTTAAAATGAAACTTAGCTTTATAATCCACACTATAGGACTCTTTCCCCTCTCCTCTCCAACTAAATCTGGTAATGGGGTACCTTGCTTCCTCAAAGGAATGGTGCAATCCACTAGGATCATTGGGAAGGGCAGACAAATTCTGCAACCATTCTGCACATTGGGGAACAGTGCTTTTACATGCCCTTAGCCCAGTGGCTGTCAGTACTGACTCTCGTTAGAATCACTGGGGAGTTTAAAAAACATTCATGTGCAGACCCCCACCCCAGACCAGTTCATTCTAGAAGTGTTGAGGGTGTGGCTCTGGCTTTGATCTGTTTTGAGAACTCAACAGGTGATCCCAGTGTGCAGCCAGGATGAGAACTGCTATACTCCTCCATTCCTCCTGCCTGTCTACTACTGTAGGGCAAAGGCCAGCAAACTTGTTCTGTAGAGGGCAGATAGTAAATAATTTAGGCTTTGCAGGCCATGCAGTCTTTATCACAACAACTCACCCTGCCATTGTAGCGTGAAAGCAGCCATACACGATCCATAAATGAATTAGTGTGGCTGTGTTCCAACAAAATAGTTTATGTACACAGAAATTTGAATTTTTTGTAATTTTCAAATGCCACAAGATATTGTTTTCTTTTGAATTTTTTAAGACAATTTAAAAATCTAACAACCATTTTTCATTCACAGATTGTATAAAAATGAACAGTGGACAGGAATTTACCTGAAGGCCATAATTTGCTGACCCTGGCTTAGAATATAGCCAAGGTGAAATGGTTAAGGCTTGGCTGCTAACCAAAAGGTCAGTAGTTCAAATCTACCCAGCAGCTCCACTGGAGAAAAGACTTGGTGATCTGCTCCTGGTTATAGCCTAGAAAACCTTATGGGGCAGTTCTACTCTGTCATATAAGGTTGCTATGAGTTAGAATTCTACTCAATGGCACACAACAACAGGAATAGAGTCCCTGGGTAGTGCCAATGGTTGATGTGTTTGACTGCTAACTGAAAGACTGGCAGTTCAAGTACACCCAGAGGCACCTCAGAAGAAAGGCCTGGCTATTACTTCAGAAAAATCAGCCATTGAAAATCCTATGATGCACAGTTCTACTCTGACACAGATGGGATAACTATGAGTCCACATTGACTCAATGGCCACTGGTAATAGGGTAGGCAAGGCTCATCTGCAGGGCCCAGTGTAAGAGTAAAAACAGAGACCCAGATACTGTTTGTTTAAATATTTAAAAGTATGATTCTGACTAACAAAATGTTAAATATGTCCTATTCTCTTACCTCGACAAACAGACTTCAAAATGACCTGGAAGGCCAATTTGTACTTAGAATTCTAGGACTCCTGAAAGTTCTTCACCAAAACATGGCGCCATGGAGAGAGCTGGTCCTGCTCCACACTCTCCCCTTTCTTTCCACTTCCAAGCCTCAGCTCCATCTTCAGTGTGAGGGGCTGCATGTGTGTAGACATCCTGGCCCTCACACCTGTTTTCTGGCATATTCTGTCTCTGCCCTCAACAAACAGCCCTTTCTTGGCCAGCCCTTGGGAATCAGGTGCATACCCTCAGGGAGGGTGAACCAGGGAGGGAGAGACATTTTCGGGGAGAAGTCCATGGTACTGGACATCTAGAGGGTGGAGTAAAGGTAGGAAAGGTAAATTCCTGATGAGCACAGCACCGTAGAGGCCTCCTCCTGTGTGGGGGGTGGGTTAGGGGGGTGGGAGTACATCCAGAGCAGGGCCCTCTAAGCATGAGAACCAAAACAAGGGTCCCTCTTGCTTGGGTTTAAGGGCACTAGTGGTGGGTGGTTGAAGCCTTATAGAAACAGGTCTCATAATATGAGACAGCACCCTTCTAAGGGAAGGACAAAATATTTTTTTCAGAACATCTCTTGGAATTAAAGGTTCTGACTTCCTGTTAATCATATACTAGAGCCATCTGGTACAAACTCACAAGAACCAATAGTTAAATATTTAGGAATTTTGTGAGCCAGTTCTGCAACCACTTACAGCTTGAAATCAGTTGGGAATATTTACACCACAGAAGTTTGTAAACACGACAAATCAAGCCTTTCTTTCTTTCTTTCATTTATTTTGAGAAACAGTTCCCTAGCATACCACTGCCTCCTGACCACTTTCTTTCCAGCCTCATCTCCCATCCCTCTGTTTCCTTGCTTTTTTGAGCTTCTAAACGCCACTCACACCCCTTGGCTCATGGCCCCTTCCTCCATCTTCAAAGTTAGCAAGGTCGGCCTTGTCCTTCTCATGCTGCTGTCTCTCTGTTTCTCTCTTCTGCCTCCCTTCTCCACTTCTAAGTACCCTTGTGATTACATGGGTTCCACCCAGATAATCCAGGATAATCTCCCCATGCCAAAACCATCTGATAAACAACCTTAATTGTATCTCATACCTTAATTCTTTGTTGCCATATAACCTAACATGTTCACCGGTTCTGGAGGTTAGGACATGCACAACTTTGGGGGCTGTTATTCTGCTTACCACAGTAGCTTAATTACTTTAAAAATTATCCTAATCCAGTTTTTTCAACACATAATTATTGAGTGCCTACTATGTGCTTTGGTGGCCCAGTGGTTAAGCACTGGGCTGCTAACCAAAAGGTCAGCAGTTTGAACCCACCAGCCTCTCCGCAGGAGAAAGATGTGGCAATCTGCTTCTGTAAAGATTTATAGCCTTGGAAACCCTATGGAGTAGTTCTAGTCTGTCTTATAAGGTAGATATGAGTCGAAATCGACTCGACAGCAATGGGTTTTGGTGTACCATGTGTCAGGCACTGTTCTCTCATAGTGAGAAAGAGAAGAATTTTAAAGATATGAAAAATAATTCCAAGTAGTGGTAAGCGCTATAAAGAAACTCTGAGCATCTCTACCATTGTACTTATTCAGTTTATTATAATTACCTTTTTATGTGTCTGCCTTCCACATTAGACTGAGTTTTTGAGGGTAAGCACTGGGTCTTTTTCATCTTTGTATCTCAATGAATAAGGAAGACTGAAGAAGAATTGACACATTTGAATTACAGCATTGGCAAAGAATACTGAATATATCAGGGGCTGCCCGAAGAATGAACAAGTCTGTCTTGGAAGAAGTACAGCCAGGAAGTACAGCTGTGATGGCAGACTTCGTCTCATGTACTTTGGACATGTTATCAGGAGGGACGAGTTCCTGGAGAAGGACATCATGCTTGGTAAGGTAGAGGATCAATTGAAAAGAGGAAGACCCTCAACGAGATGGATTGACACAGTGGCTGCCAACGATCGGCTCAAGCATAATAACAACTGTGAGGATGGTGCAGGACATGGCAGTTTTGTTCTGTTGTACATAGGGTTGCTATGAGTCAAAACCAACTTGATGGCACCTAACAACAACATCTCTAGTTCCTAGATCAGAGCTTGGTGCAGTGTAGGTTTTCAATAAATGTTGGCTAGATGAATGAAGTCACAAGGTGTAATGTGACAGAGGCTATGACACATAGTGTAGGAGAGAGAGAGAGAAAAAAAAGGAGGACGTCCCTTCTAGCTAAGAGTAACTGTGAAGGCCTCATGGAGGGAGTGTAATCTAAGCGGAGCTTCAGAAACAGGTTACCATTTTAACAGATGGAAACTGAATTAGGGCAGAAAACATACTAGGATAAAGGAACAGGAATAAAGACATAAATATGAGAAATGCAGAGTGTTTGAGGAAACATCTAGGAACTCCACTTTGGCTGGAGCACAAGATTTATGAAAAGGATTGCCGTAGAGTTGACTCTGACTCATGGTGACCCATGTGTGTCAGAACTGTGCTCCACAGAGTTTTCAATGGCTGCTTTTTTGGAAGTAGATCACCAGGCCTTTCTTCTGAGGTGCCTCTAGGTGGGTTCAAATAGCCAACCTTTCAAGTAGTGGAGTAGTAGAGTGCTTAACCATTTGTGCCACCCAAGGACTCCTATGAAAAGGGTTAGTAAGGAATAAAACCACTCCATGAGACCTTGGGTTGCCAGACTCCGGGAGTGTGAAATTCACTTTGAATTGTAGAGCAAGAAAATGGCATAATCTGAACCCTGCTTTGGGAGCAATCACTTTGGCACAGGTTGCTTACCATTTTTCCTTTCCACAAACATCTGTTAAATGCGTACAATATGCAGGCATTGTGCTGGGCACTGTGGGTACATTAACCAGTAAGACACTGCCTTTCCCTCACAGTCTTGCTGGGGGAGACAGCTATGAAGACACATAAATGCAGTAGAAGATGTAGGTAAGAGTTACAGAAGGAGTAAAAAAGAAGGTATGACATTTTGCCTGTTTTCCAAGGCAAGAGATGCGAGTTGGGTGGGAGGGGTTCTTGGGAGCCCTGTTACCAGAGGGGTAACACCTTTGGAGATTTTGAAGGACATGCAGTTTTCCAGGTAACATGGTAGGCTTTCCTGACAAATGGAAGAGTAAATTCAAATACACAGAGAGGTGAAGCAGCATGTATTCCTCTCTTGTTAATTCAGCCCCAACTCCAGAATTCTGTAGTACAAACATGAGGGTTTCCCAATTTTCTCTATCAGGACTAGATGGTATAATTCAAAGTGTCTCTTAACCTGTAAAGTAATGATTACAAAAACCCCTTGCCATCTATTCCGACTCATAGTGACCCTATAGGACAGAGTAGAACTGCCCCATAGAGTTTCCAAGGAGTGGCTGGTGGATTTGAACTGCCAACCTTTTGGTTAGCAGCCAAGCTGTTAACCACTGTGCCACTAGCGCTCCTAACAAATAATAAATACCCCTAGAGAATTCTGCATACTCCTCCCTCTAAGCTCTACCTCTTCACTGTCCTCCTAAGGCAGTACTTCCCTCATCCCCCTCAGGACCCTGAGCTCCCTCAGGGTGGAGGTCCACTGTTACTCATCTCATTTCCACAGCTTGTACCCAACACAATTCAGTTCTCTCTAGGTATGTGAGGTACAGAAAGGGAGATTCACTTTAAGTACATAGAAAGGTGCTAAGATGGTCTGTTGACAAGTTACTTCCCACGTCTTCATGGGAGCAAAACGAATGAAATTCCCAATCCTTTCCTGTTTTCTGTGAGCCAGTGGAAACACTACTGAATATGTGTACCTCTTATAAGGATCTGGAGTTGCAGTGTGTTCTGATATGCTTGCCATGTTGAAGCCCCAGAGGAAGGTCACATTCTGGGCTGAACTTCTCATCAAACTCTGTGTCAGTCAAGTGTACCACAGAATTAACAGTAGGTTGAGAAAGCAATATTTTTTTTTCTACTGTTGGTCATTAGCATCCAGATGAGGTTGTGTGTTTTCAGTCATTACCAAAATGAGAACCCAATATTGTGCTCCATAAATGTCATTTAAGGATCCTCATTACTGCTCACCCTATGTCATTTAACACTTGAGTTTTATTCATAAGCTTGTTATCACAATCCTGGGATTTTAGATCATCTCATTTTGTGGACTCTGAGAATGTAGGTGCATCTTGACTAGAATGTTGCCATCTTCCCACAGAGATCATAGGCTGCTAGTCTGAGGTCCTGACCATCATAAACAGTTCGGTTGGCATGGGCAGTTTCTTGTTTGGCACAGGCAGTTCCTTTGGGAAACCTCTAAGCCCACACTTATGCCTGAAAGATGCATATTTCCAAGGTCACAATACTAGTTAAGTGTTGAAAATGGGGCTTTGGTCTAGTCATTTTGGAGGTCAAGCTAAACCCCAGGAGTCAATGCAAACACTGCTACTGTAGCTGCAGGTAATTCTTCAAGCTAATGTCCTCTGTTTATGATGACTTCAGCATTATATTTAAACTGTATGGCAGATATAAGAATGGGCAACCTTGCACTTGTGGCTGTAGCTAAGGAAATGATCTGGCCTTAGTAGGATCACTTCAATCCTCCAGACTTTACTAGAGCTGTTTTATTTGTTTGTTTGTATTTTGACTATGAAATTCTGAATATAAACAAAAACTATAGAGAACAAGCAGCAGGTTCAGAAGTCAGGAGATATGAAGACGTATTTGAAGTTTCTGTCACACTTAAAGCTAGTCTCTACCTATTCCCCTCTGCTCGCAGAAATAGGGGGTCTTAGAGACAGGAGAAGGAAGCACTAGACTTGTAGCTCATCCACAGTCTCAGTGGGTAGTGTTGGGCAGCAATTCCCTTAACACAAGGGAACCAGGGGCTCTGCCCTTGGCCCTATCCTTGAGAGAGCCATGATCCAGCCCTTCTGGCCTGCCCCTCCCCACGACATGAGGAATCTAAAGAGTAAGAACACAAGCCCTCCCAGAGCTGTCTGGGCCTCTTTCCTGTCCTTCTGAAAGCAGACCATGTCTGCTGCTATTGTGTACACTGCTATGCCTGAGGAGTAGACCAGGGTCAGCTGTTTGCTTGGCAGGGAAATGGAACTTGGATATATGGACTAGGGCTGTCACACTTGTGTGAAGTCCCTTATGGTACAGGGGAGAGCTGGGAATGAAAAGAGAAAGGGCTTCCATTTTTTTGTCTTCTTAGGCAAAGCATGCTAGAGGGTGGCTATCAGGGTAATATTAGGGAGAAGTCCCGGGGTGACCTAGACTAGAATGTCCAAAAGAGAGTAGCAAAGCCAAGGTATTAGTGACTAGCCTTGCAGATTGGTGTCACCTGAAGTCAAGACATGTAGCCAAGTCAAGGTAGAAAAGTAGGTAAGAGGGAAAAGGTGAAAACAAGAGTAACCTGAAGGAAGTCTGGAAATATGGACCAATACTTACAATTGGGTTTTCACAACTCCTATGAGAGCATCTCACTGCAGAACTCCAAGGATTCATATTTTACTACAGGCAGCTAGAAGCCGGACAGCAGCTTCAACACTCTACCTGGAAATCTCCTTACTTGATTATGAGTTTTCCAGATATATTTTCTACTGTCTGTGTTATAATATTGCTAGACTTTTTACCACTTCATAACAAGGATCTCCTTTCCTCCAGCTTCTAATACATTTTCCTCACTTTCCTTTAATCCCCCACTGACAGCCTCTGCAAAGCTCTCCCAACCTCTACCCTCCACCAGTCCCCAAATCAGGGCCACATGTTTTATGTAGTTGTGGCAATACCTCACTTTTAGATACCAAAAATGTTCCATTCATCTACTGATGTGAAACAAATCACCCTCAAAGTTGGTGACTTAAAACACAACATTCTTTATTTTTTTTTTTTTCATTTTTCATGGTTTCTGTGGAGCCAACATTCTAGATCAGCTCATCTGGGTGATTCTGGCTCAAGATGTCTTATGAGGTTGCAGTCAGATGTTGCTGGGGCTGGGGTCAAATCAAAGGCTTCTTCACTCACACATCTGGCACTTGGACTGGGGAGACTTGAACATCTGGGCCTGGAACTGCTGGGTCTCTTCATAGATCTGCCTATCTATGTGATCTCTCAATGTGGTTTCTGCAGCACAGTGATTTCTGTGCTCTAACGGAGCATGCCCCAAGAAAGAGCCAGCCAGAAGTTGTATCTCCTTTTATGAATTAGTCTTGAAAGTTACACAGAATCACTTCTACTACCTTCTCTTAATTAGAAGCAAGTCACTAAGGCCAGCCCAATATTTAAAGGGAGAGAAATTAGACTCTACCTCTTAGTGGAGTCCATGAGTGGTACAAAGATTTCATGCACTCAACTGCTAACTGAAAGGTTGGAGGTTTGAGTCCACCCAAAGGTACCTCAGAAAAAAGGCCTGGCAATCTATTTCTGAAAAATCAGCCATTGAAAATCCTATAGGTCACAGTTCTACTTTGACACACATGACGTTGCCATGAGTTGGAATCAACTTAATTGGAACTGGTTAGTTGGTTATTGATAGGATGTGTTTCAAATAACGTACAGACATGTTTTAAAATCACCACACTTCTGGTGTTGAACAACATAGAGGTCACACCCTAGTGTGTATTTGCTTGTTAATCAGGATGAGTTTGTAGACTGGAGAGAAAAATCCCAGACTGTGATCTTCCTAGAATTCTGGGAGTTTGGTGACCTGTTTTTAAACTTACCTGCAATTGAATGTTATTCCCCATAAGCAGTTGGGAAACCTTGGCCTACCTTATTGCTTTTGGACCCTGAGGTGATAACTGCCTGGAGTCCTGCTTGCATCACAGGAAACCATGTGTGATACAGAAGAGTTTTGCTCTCTGCCCCGCGTTAGCTTCCTGCCTTCCAAAGCCAGGCAGCCACTGTCCCAAAGGAAAAGTAATCCTCATCAAGTAACCAACAGGCAGCACTCCCCAACCCTCGTCTCTAAGACTTGCTAATGCTTGGACTTGATTTATCGGCCTGGGTAAGTAGCTTTTTAATACCAATTTTTAAAAAACCCCACTGTGCCAAAGAATTAAATAAGCAATGGTCTAGCTTAAAATACTTCACAGGGGACTAAAATAACACCTTTTGGGACAGACAATCTAGTTTTCAACCCCACCTCATCCAAAGCAACAAAATCTACAAGCTTTTGATTCTGTAGAATGTTAAGTTTTGTGAACATAGAATAGTATACAATCAATTTTTCAAAATGTGAAGAAATTCTGCGGGTGCAGAGATGGTTCTTTGCACGATGACAAATGAAAGTGCGTATATGGATGTGGGAGGGGTACAGGGGAGTGATGTTTTACCCTCAGAGATGACTGGAGTCTCCTTTCCTATATGTGTACTATGTCTTTTTGCAGTTAATAAAAATACATTATTTTTTCTTTTCCCGCTTAAGCCATACTTCCCTTGTCCCCTCCCTCTGGACTTTATTTATTAATTTGTTTTTAAAATAACTGAGTCTCATGTGATTCCCTTTTAAAGCCTAAGACTTATTTTTAACAACTTGCCTGAACACAAATCCCATTGTTCATATCCACAGGGAGAGTGAGTTACTCGAAATAAAATAACATAGAGGTTTTGTGTACATTTTTCATTCACTGAATAATTTATATTAAAATAAATTGTGCAGAAAATGTGAAAGATATTTGAGTAATCCAAAGTTACTGTATTTTGAATGTTGGACCAGAAGAGAAATGATTGAAATACACAAAGCTTTGGAGAGAGCTGTGAGGGGAAATTTACTTTCAAAGTTTTTTTTGTCATTGTTGATGTTGTTATTGTTCTGACTGCTGAGGTTATTGTTCCAGGGACTTCTTGAATGCCACCTGGTTTCACTCTCTCTTCCCTGCTGTTGATGAGTGTTGTTTAGAGTATATGATGTTTTTGGTATGGAGATAAAGACTCAGCCAATGTAAACTCAGAGATCACTGATCTGGTATAGCTTAGATGAGTGAGAAAAAAAAAGTCAGCAATGGGAAGGGGGAACAAGAGAGAGACAGAATAGCAGATGCACAAATAGTTACACACAGAACTATTCACTGAAAGGTTGGCAGTTTGAACCTATACAGAGGCACTTAGGAAGAAAGGCCTGGCAATCTGCTTCTAGAGGTCACAGCCACAAAAACCCTGTGGGGTGCAGTTCTACTCTACTCTAACACACATGGGGTTGCCATGAGTTGGTATCGACTCAACAGCAACTGGTTTTTGGTTTTTGGGTTTTTTTGTTTTTGTTTTTGATGATGACAAAATGTCATCTCAAATCAGATCAAGTTCCAGCTCTTAGTCTCTTTATTTTAATCACACCTTTCCTTCCTCGATATCAACAATATTGCTGCCAAAATCCTACAGCTAATGGTGACATAAACATTTAAACCTGGAAGAGACAGATGGCAGCATAAATCTCCATTGTTGTTCTCTTAGAGGATTCCCAGCGCTGCTGCCTTCTGCTGTGAATGGGACATTAGAGGTAACTATTTCCCACAAGGGCGCTTTTTAGATTCACCTTCAGGAGGTAAAGATGCTTCATTGTTTTAGGGGGAATTTTGTTGGCTAATGCTTGAGCGAAAGTTACCAGTTAGCAACTCCACCACTTCCTTTCCGTTCAGCTTCCCAGGATAAGAGCTGAGGCTCTTACGGCTGGTCACCTGTATCCAGAAAGTTTGTTCATGACCATATAGAGTGACCGGGCTAATCGATTGCCTTAATTATGGTCAGGGAAGGACTGATGGCCAAGCCCTGGTTTTGATCAAAGAATCTTAAAGAACATTTTTAAATCTATGATCATGCACTTAACCAGAATACAGCCTTTTGCTGAGCAGTCTAAATTTTTTTAATGCCCCATTTTCTGTTCCGTGACAACCAATGGTCAAGGTTGATTGACCTTAATTAAATACATTACAATATTAACACTTGTTAGGTGTACCTGGAATTTAGTCTGTTATATTTAAAAACAGTTTTGTGGTTGATTAAAAAAATACAAATCTGCATATATTCTATAATTATTAATGATTTTCACTACATTTGACATGAGGAGGGGTTATGGAGTTATGTCATTGCTCTGAATGGGCTCCATGATACACTGCCTTGAAAGTGGGATGTTTCCATCTGTGTCAAGTGCTAATGGAGGGCAAAATTCAGGAGAGAGTACAGAGGAAATGAGAGACAGTCTATCTAAGAATCATATTGCAAAGAAGAGCCAGAATAGAGACTACTGACACTGTTCACGGAGACACGTGAGACTGACAGACAGAGATCTAGGTTTAGAAGAGACGGAGGTTTTTAACCTTCGACTAAAACCTCCTCCCTACGAACATAAACGTTGAAACAAGCAACTTCTACCAACCAAGGAAACCTGATTGTGTTTACACCTCTCCAAAGAGGGGTTTAAAGGTGGGAACGTAGTACAAAGAGACACCTGTCATATAGGATCGTTTGTCCAGAAAGAAAATTGAGTATTCTAGAGATTTAACCAATGGAACCAAAACACCTATGTCATGCAGCATGCCTAGAGTGACTGATGACTCTCAGGGCTTACTCCACAATGACTTCACTGGGCTTGTTTGAACATCAGTGTCCCCACTGCCACTGAGAGACTCGTGTTCTCAACATTTCCACCCCAGTAGCTTCAAGTGCTCTTCCTGCCTCTCATCTTGCCCCCTCCCAACCTTCCTCCCTGATGCAGCTGAAGGGATCTTTGGGAGCCCTGTCCGGCCGCAAACCCTCCACTAGTTTCTCCTGCTGTCAGCACCCAGTCCACAGCAGGAACCGGGGCCACCATGACAGCACACACTCCTCCTGCCTTGCTCGCCGGCCTGGCATTCCCGGAAACACTGGCCCTGTTCTTGGTCTCTGTCACATCAGGGCCTTGGCTATGTACTCTCAGGGTACTTGATGCTTCACTAAAAACACTTAAGAAAGGTTTTAGTTGAGAAAATAATTTCTCTAAGGGAGAAAGAGTTCTCAGCTGTCCCCATGCTCAGATTCCCATTAGGAGAATGAACAGTTGGCCATAATCTCTACTGCAACACTCGTTGAGCATTATTCCTATCCTTGGGGAGTGAATTGGTTAAGGACTGGTGAGTAATTCTCTTTCCCCAATTTCTTCCAGCTTTTTTCTCCCAACCAAAGATTCTGTGATCAGCCATGCAGGATTTCATATTCCCCGACTTTGCCCTTTCATATTCTGAAGGCCTTTGCCTCCCGTTAATTGATCAGTACCTACCGCCTGGTCAGCAGGATTGTTGGTACCCTTGTGGGTGACTTCTGTGGGATGGACTTCTCTTATATCTTGAGATTGATGCTCAGCCAATACAGTAACTGCTCCATTCTCTGCTAGAGAAAGTGTTGGCTTTGAGGTGAATAGCAATACCTTTGCCACCTCCATTTGTAGATACTGAAATAAAGAATTTGGGGGAATAGGGAGAACAGATAAATTTCAGAGACTTTTTTCATGCAATAGAGAATTTGTCAAAATGGAAGCACATTTCAATGAGCTTTGTCCTCTCTGAAGAGGCTTTTCTTCCCAGGATGATGATGGTATGTGAATATGATTGTATAAATGCGTCGGAAAACAGTCTCCTGATCACTCCTTACATTATCTGATGCTGACAATGATCTCATTTTTAAAGCCACTAGAAATCATGGTTAGTGGCTAAATTACTGACATTTTTAAACAGCTTACATATTTATCTGTTTGGCTATTTTCATCCCTCCTTCTCCCTTTTGCCATTCTGTGATATCGTCTCAGTCTCAGAGACTCAGCACGGCCGTCCGCTGAACACATGAATACTAAAGAATCGGTTTCCTTAGTAACAATAACCATGAAGCCTCTCTCAGAACTTCCTGCCTTTCAGTTGGACTTTCTGTTTGTTTTCTGGGGGTCACGTGAAAAAGATGCCCAAACCAGGCCTGCCCACGAAAGATTCACATAAATTTTGTGACCCATCAGCCGAAGAGAAGTTTGTCTCTGCTGATATCACATTTATTTCTCAATATAAGCATCCTGCCCTGTCCTGTTCTGTGTTGTTAGGGCTAAACCAGGGCACCTGCAAAGGCCCATGGACAATGTTAGAACTCTTTTTCCTTCTTTGAGGTCAAAACATGGATCCACAAAATCATAATGCAGAACACATAACTGAGATGGTCCTTTCTCTGCAGGTCACAAATTAGGTTCTTTGTAGAACTTTCCAAAAAAAAAATTACATCTTTTCCACAATTTTGCAAATTATCAAATGAAAATATTATTGGATAGAGAAAGCTTTGGTGATTTTCTAGCTTTTCTTTTTTCCAGTGTCTGTTGTGAACAATTGCCCTGCTTCCTGCCTCCCTCTCAAGTCTGTTGTTGTTAGGTGCCCGCGAGTCAATTTTGACTCATAGCGACATCATGTGACAGAGTAGAGCTGCCTCATAGGGTTTTCTAGGCTGTAATCTTTACAGGAAGAGCCCTGGTTGTGCAGTGGTTAAGTGCTCAGCTGCTATTCAGAAGGTCAGTGATTTGAACCCACCAGCCACTCCATGGGAGAAAGATGTGGCAGTCTGCTTCTGTAAAGATTACAGCCTTGGAAACACTATGGGGCAGTTCTGCTCTGTCCAGTAGCGTCCCTAAAGGCGATATCGACTCAACATCTTTGGCTTTTTTTTTTTTTTTTTTTAATCTTAATGGGAGCAGATCCCCAGGTCTCTCTTGGAACCATGGGTAGGTCTGAACCACTAACCTTTTGGTTAGCAGTCAAGCACTTAACCATTGCACCGCCAGGGCTCCTTCTCCCAAGTCTAGCCAGGATGAACCCAAGGGGCCTCCATGGCCCTGGGCCTTGCCAGAAGAAGAAGGAGATGTTGCCTCACTAAGCCTGCATCTCACTGTCCTGCCTCTGTGTCCTGGGCCTTCTCTGCAGGCTCGTATGATGGATTCTGTCTTCTTCCCACCTGGGCACATACCACAGTACCTGGCCCTCTGTGACCCCCATCTCCTGGGCTACAAAGCATCCCTTCTGTGTGGGCAAAGCACATACCTGCTCCTTCCTATCTCAACTGTCTTCTCAGGGCTGTGTCCACTCTGCAAACACATACAGAGCACCTGCTTTGTGCTAGGCACACGGCAGACACTGCAGATCTGGGGATGACTACGGCGGGGTCCCTACCCTCACAGGTTCACAGTCTTTAAGAAGGGAGTTCTGAAACAATCATTCCAATGTATGGTACACTACAATAAACACTATTCCTCGGGTAATTAGGACCACTTAGGAGGAATGTCTAACACAGCCTGGGGAACTGGAGGCAGATCAGGCCAAACTTCCCAAAGAATGTTATGCCTAAGCCAAGTCTTAAAAATAAAAAATAAAACAATAATAACAGTAGGAATAGGTAAAATATGTTGAACATTTAGTATATGATAGGAACTATGACCTGGATTTGTTATTTAATTTAATCCCCACAATAATCCTATGAAGCAGATTCTATTATCATTTCACTTTACAAACTGAGGAGTCTCTGGGTGGTGCAAGTGGTTAACACACTGGGCAGCTAACTGAAATGTTGGAGGTTCACATCCACCCAGAGGCACCTCAGAAGAAAGGCCTGGCAATCTATTTCCAAAAAAAATCAGCCACTAAAAACCCTATGGAGCACAGTTCTGACACACATGGGGTCACCGTGAGTGAGTCAGCATCAGCTCAAAGGCAACCGGTTGGTTTAACAAACTGAGCCTGAAGAGGCAAAATTGCTCACATGTGGTCATAAAGCTGGACAGCAGCAGAGCCAGTGGTCAAGCCCAGACCTGTCTGGCACAAAGACCAGGGTCTTAACCATAGGCTGAGTGATATGGAGGCACCCAAAATGCCTAGGTGTGATGGGCAGGAAGCGATTTGATTTTGTGGTTTCATGAAGTGTCGGGTGAAGTGAGGAGAGAGGCAGGCAAAGCCAGGTCATGCAGGCCCTGCTGATGAGCTTGCCCATTGTCCTTGAGGCAAAGGGGAGCCACTGAAGGAGTTTAAGCAAGGCTGAGAAATGGTCTGACTTGAGTTTTAGAAAGACTGTCCTGGAAGCTGAGATGATGCATTTGAGGGGATAGGACTGGGGGCAGGGAGATCAGTTAGAAGCCTATTGTAGTTAGTAGCTCTGGTGAGAGGTGATATTGGCCTGAATTTGGACATTAGGGATGGAAAAAGAGGACTTTCCACCGCTGCTCCCATGTGGCTTCATCTACTGGACGTCTCCCTCTGTCCCTGCACCTACAGCCCGGGATCCATGGCATGGGGCTGCTCTCTGAGACTCATATGCTCTGGAGTATGGCTCCTTTTGTTGTTGCAATGGGCTCAAATATACTTACTATTGTGAGGATGGTGCAGGACCAGATAACTTTTTGTTCTGTCATACATGGACTCACTATGAGTCAGAGCCAACTCAACAGTACCCAACAACAACAACAACAATGGCTCCTTTTGATCTTGGACCTTCAAACCCATCTGGGGGTAACTTACCCTCCTCCACCCTACTCTGTATCTCCTTAGTACAGGAGTAGGCACTCAGCAAAGGAATGCTGAATGGAAGATCGAATGAACTGGAATATCTCCCAGTTTCCCTCCTGTTTGACAAGACCCATGCCCTGACCGTTGCAGACTGGTTGCTGTCCACATTCAAGGGAGACGCATAAAGCCAGATGCTCTGATCAAGCATGAGATCTGAGCAATCTGGTTGTCACTATGCAGACACTCTTTGATTGATGTGTACTATCATCAGCTCCTCTGACTTGAATTTGACACTAGAACACTGACTGACACCAAATAGTTATTTACCTCAGACCATTTGCCTAAAAGAAAAAGAAGAGGCAGGGATAAGCCTTCTCTCCAAAAATTCCTGGCCAATGAAAACTGGGTCAGACTCTGATGGGATGGTACAGGTTGAACTGGGCACACACACACAAAGAGATAGCTGAAACTTTCCACTCAGTTGGGTGTCCCTCAACTACATGCATTCTGTGGCCCTGAAAGTTAGTTGTAGGGCTGGGCTGAGTTGGCAGACGGACGTACTATGGGCTGAGGTGTACAGAAAGCATCTCTATAGCCCCCTTCTCCTCAATCACTGGTTCCCTTTTGTGCACCAGCTGCTGGGTCTACCACAGAGCATCAAGCTTGTAATGTCCACCCCTACAGACGGGTGTGCCCACCTGTCTGGGGATACCAGTTCATGAGAACCAGACCCTGTCCATTCACACAAAGCACTTTGGAAATGGCAGCACATTGTGTAACCAAAAGCCCCACTCCACATCCACCACCCAGAAGAGTAGGACTGAGATAAACAAAGGATTCAAGAACCAAATACTTGTGTGGAGCCCTGTCAGCTTTTTGGATGACAAGATGTCCTGTTAAAGAAACAAAAATCTGCAAATAAATGCGAAGGAACTCACAGAGTTCTTACATTCTGTGCCAGAAGGAACCTTATGGCCTCTGACTCACTGACCACAGGCAGCAAATCACCAACCATGACTCAAAAAGACACAGGGAACACAACTTATTCTTCAAAAACCATACTATAACAATTACCATATTTTATCACATGGTTCCACACTGAATTATTTCACAGTTATAATGAGGTTGCTAATGCAGCACAGAATTGGACGATAAACTGATTTGATACACACTTTATCTAATCTTATGGAAATGCAACATTTAGAGGGCCTGACTATTTTTCACAAGCAATTAAAAAGGACTTCTTTAGCCTAAAAACTTTAATATCACATTCTGGTTTTTTTTTTATTATTGTGATAGGCTTTGTGGGGTGTGTGTATGTGATGTGTGTGTAAGACAAGAGAAGGAGATTCCACCCCCAGTTACAGGCACAAGCCATACACTTCTGTCTCTGATTTGTTTTCCTCATTCATCATGTGACATTCTCTTCTTGCTTGCTTACTTTCGTTTTTCTTTTTCTCTTTTGCCTTTTGCCTTTGGTGAAGTGAAGCTGAATTTTCTTCTCTGGGACAATTCTCTGTTCCAGTCATAGTAAACACAAATTTCATTTGCATTCTATTATTTTTCTAATCAAGCATTTGTCATGCAAAAGAAGATCTGAGGGGCCTGTGCTTTCCATTATGTAAAATAGTCAGTTATGATAATAGCTTTGGGATAGTCTCTGGAAGGTGTTATGGAAAGAAATCAGGGAAGAAATAAAATTTTATAAATTGGGCCTTTGCCTGTTTATTTTACCAACAGCCTATGAGCTTCCCCTAATTTGCCACAGTTGCTAACACTGACAGTCTCCCAGCATGTAGGATGTACACATAATGGACATCCTTCAGCAAAAATAATTCTGTAAAATCTCTTACCTAGAAATTCTTAAAAGGTTGGAAATATACTCTTGCTTCATACCACCTTAGATTCCTTTCCTATTTTTTTTTATTCACGCTTAGCAAAGCCTGTACTTCTATACTTGATGAAATGTGTGGCTGAGCTCAAATTGTTTCAGAACAAAGTAGGAATATGCCAGAAGGACAACCTGATTATTTCTTGGAAATTCTCTCTTCTTTCTTATGATAAATCCCAAGGGGCTAGGCTCTGTGGAAGGAGAATTTATTTTCTAAGCCCTTTGAACACAAAGCTTTTCCATTTTCTGGGGCAAGATATTTTTCCCAGACAAACATTAATAATCATATCTATGTCTACATATCCATCCATCCATATATTATACATCCATACAAATATATTCCATGTGTGTATATGTATATGTGTATATCCATATCTATAAAATCGTAGGCTTAATTATCAATTATTTCCATAGTTTGCTCAGAATAAGCTGTGAAACTGGAGGAAGTAAAGGTAGGGCCATTTCCTGTCACTATCCTCAAAATGTAGACTGAGAACTTTATGGTTTTGGAAGGAACTCTTGTATATTTCCTTAAATTGTCACCCCCCTGACACACACTGTGGTGTGCGTGCGTGTGTGCCCATGTGTGTCTGCCTGGGTAGAGAGTGCTATTACTTGAACCTCAGTGGTTCACTCTGAATTGCTGGGTGTTCAGTATTTGTGGAAGATGCTGTGTGGGTGCCCCTCCTGGATCCTGTTTACTGGGCTGATGCTCCCTGCCCCAGCTGCTCTGAGTGTTGTGAGTGTTGGCTGCTGAAGGCTCACTTTTGGGAAAATTGTTAAGAGCTCGGCTGCTAACCAAAAGGTTGGCAGTCTGAATTCACCAGCTGCTCCTTGGAAACCCTATGTGACAGTCTACTCTGTCCTATAGGGTCGCTATGAGTCAGAATCGATTTGACGGCAACAGGTTTTTGTTTTATTTTAATAGGAGCTACCTCACCCTAGAAGCTTTGAAGGGAGTGGGGAGGGCACAGACAGTGACTGATTGATAAGGGGTACAAAAGGATGGCCTCAACAGGGACCAACTCTGTGGGGGCAGTTAACAATTCAGAGCCCTCCCCATGTTGGGCCAAGCCTGGACTGTATCTGAGACCCCAGCCTTCCCCTCCCTCACCTGCTTCACTCCCACACAGAATTTCTCTAAAGAGCACTTCTCAAGAAATTGCCTACACCCAAATCCCTTCCTCAAGCTCTGCTTCTGGGAAACTTGTTTGAATTTTAGACATTCAGTTTCCTAATCAGTAATACGTGGATAGCAATTCCTGCCTTGTCTGTTTCTCAAAGTTCTAGTGAGAATGGCAAATGATGTGCTAGGATTTTATAAACAACCCAATCAGTAAACAGAGCTTACAGATAATGTGATAAGTACTTATTGTAACATTTAACTTTTGGTTCTATGAAAATCTGATTGACTCCCCTCAACTTGGGCTACTCTCCCCTTCTCCTGTGCTAATTTCTTCCGTGTCCCCTACTGAAAGGTTGGCAGTTCAAGTCCACCCAGAGGTTCCTCAGAAGAACTGCCTGGCAATGTACTTTCAAAAAATCAACCGTTGAAAACTCTGTGGAGCACAGTTCTACTGTGACACACATTGGGTCACCATGAGTCGGAATGAACTCTGTGGCAATTGGTTTGGTTTTGTGCTTTTGGTTAATAGGGGGGCAGTGGTGGTTCAATGGTAGAATTCTCGCTTCCCTTGTGGGAGATCTGGAGTTGATCCCCAGATAAGGCACCTCATGTGCAGCCACTGCCTGTCTATCATTGGAGGCTTGCGTGTTACTTTGATTCTGAACAGGTATCAGCAGAGCTTCCAGACTAAGATAGGCTAGGAAGAAAGGCCTAGTGATCTACTTCCAAAAATTAGCCAATGAAGGCCCTGTGGATCACAATATTCAGATCCACAATCGATCCCGGGGATGATGTAGGACTACGCAGCATTTCATTCTGTTGTGCATGGAGTCACCATGAGTCAGAGGCAACTTGACGGCAGCTAACAGCAATGTGAGTGGACTTGTAAGAGTTGCTGACTTTTCTGCCTTACAACTGGACCTGGGCTTCCAACATAAATGAGTGAAAGATACGAGTCCCGAGAGGCCAGGGAGGACAGTGTCAGACTGGAGAGCTATGCGAGTCTGCAGGGGTACACAGCCCCAGCCAAAAGCTAGCTGAGCAAGAATCCAGACCTGGTGTTGCCAGAGCTTCACATGGTTTTGGGAGAGAAGCCAAGCAGCTAGATTTTTATGTGAAATCTCCAGATTCTTAAATACTAACAACACATTTTTTAAAATCTTTAACATTCTACTATTCAAGCAAAACATGACTGGAAGCCTAATTGATCCCTGGGCGAGCAGTGCGCTGCTACCTCTATCCATAATTAAGGCCCTGAAAGAATAGATAGGTTTTCCCCATTGAGTCCTCAGCCCCCAGCACAGCACTCAGCACATGGTAGAAGAAAACCAAAATCCAAACTCTCTGCCATCAAGTCCATTTCGACTCATAGTGACCCTGAAGGACAGAGTAGAACTGCCCTGTAAGGTTTCTAAGGCTGTAAATCTTTATGGGGAGCCCTGGTGGCGCACTGGTTAAGAGCTTGGCTGCTAACCAAAAAGTTCGGCAGTTTAAATCCACCAGTCGCTCCTTGAAAACCCTATGGGGCAGCTCTACTCTGTCCTATAGTGTTGCTCTGAGTCCGAATCGACTCCACGGCCATGGGCTTTTTTTTTTTTTAAATCATTACGGAAGCCGACTGCAACATCTTTCTCCCAAGGAGCGGCGGGTGGGTTCAAATCGCTGACCATTGGGTTAGCAGCGAAGGAAAGACCCTGAATAAACAGGAACCCCATTAGAAATGTGGGTTTTCAAAGGGTTTATTGAAGGATCACTAGTTTTAGAAAACAGTTCTCTATTTTGTAAAAACCACTTAATCTAGGATTCTTTTCCCGAAAGTGTCACCACATATGTATATTATTATTCACCTGCCATCTAGCTATTGTGCAGCCTTTCAAGGGCACAGAGTCTTCTCCTCAGCTATTAAACAGAAATAATTACACCTGCCTTGAAAAACAGTGAAAGCATGTAAAAATGCCCTACAAACAGTGGCGATCCATCCAGATGTAACAAATTATTGTTCTCTAAATTCTGCCCTGCGATCTAAATCCCATAAACAGAAATTTGAAACCAAGGGACTGTTTTTTGTTTTTTTTTTTTTTTTTTTGGCTAAGATTGTGTTTCCCTACTATTAATCATGATTTTTTGCTATAAAAACAGCATTATTATTACTTATTGCTATTCATTACCGAATCTTTTTTCTTTAAATAAAATACACTGTTTTCGTACCAACCATCTTTTTCAACTAACAGCTTCATCCTATTATTACATCCATGAATACACAAGTTTGATGTCCTAGTATTTAACATACGTATACATACGTATAAGGAGCTGTGGTAGCACAGTGGTTAAAGCACTCAGCTGCTAACTGGAAGATCAGTGGTTTGAACCCACTAGCCGCTCCGCAGAAGGAACATGTAGCAGCCTGCTTCTGTAAAGATTAACCAAAACCAAACCTACTGCCGTGGAGCCCATTCCACTCATAGCTACCCCATAGGGTTTCCGAGGCTGTAAATCTCTATGGAGGCAGACTGCCGCATGTTTCTCCCGCGGAGCTGCTGGTGGTTTCGAACAGCCAACCTTTCTGTTAGCAGCCCGTTTGCTTTAACCACTGTGCCACCAAAGTTCCTTTCTGTAAAGATTACAGCCTTGGAGAAACCCTGTCAGGCAGTTCTACTCCGTCCTATAGGGTCGCTATGAGTCAGAATGGTCTCCACGGCAACAGGTATATATACGTGTGTACGTATATCATCTGTGTTCTACCTAAAATCACCTTGCTTATCACCAATTGTACCTGTCCCCCATTTTGGTATATTCTATTCCCAAGAGCGGTACAATTTCAAAAGAAGATTTTCTACCTCTCTCAGTTTATTAATTTACTCATTGAGTACTCATCAGCTACTGTCTATCCCATATAAATCTACAACAGGCAGAAGAAGATGAGGATCACCGAGTTCCACAAAGGCTTTTAAACTACTCTAAAGAGCTTTGTGAGCCAAAGGGGCTAATGAACTTCAGGTGGGAAACTCATGTTCCAAACCTTCCTGCTCTAGATTCCTGAGAGCTTGGCAAGGCTGAATTACAAAGGGAACCCCAAGAAAGCCATATTTGCAAACTGCTTAAGCCCCTCTTGGGGTCTGTCCTAGGGAAATCGGAGAGTGCTACAAGTGAGTTTTAACACAGTGAAGTCTGGTGGCACCTTCTTAATTGCTTTCCTGCGGGAAGCTGCCAGGCATTACATTCCTAACCATTCATTCCCCACCCTCCCCCTCCAACGTTGTAATTTCTAAGATTGGCTTTAGTCATTTAATAAGATAATGACATTAGAGCCAGGCTCCATTAGGATATGAGATGATGTTAATAATTACAATCTGCATTTAGGTGGCGCCTCTCTGCAAGCACTGAGAGTTTTACAAACGTTATCTCGTTTTTATCTTCATGACACCCTTGAGAAACAGACATTTGTTCATTGCGTCTCTACAGAGAGAACAGCTGAGACATGAAGAGGTTAAGTTCGTTGCCCAATCCGAGATCACATCTGAGATCACAGGTCTCAGGCTCGGCTTGATGTTGTCTAAAGAAAGTATCTGCAACGTATTTGTGTGTGGGTTTCACGCTAAATACTGAAAATGTCTCTGAAAACATTTTACATGTAGGTCTATACGCTCATAGAATCTTTAAACCTTGTATTCAGTGTGGAATCAATGTTGTGTGCCTTCTCTACTTAGCAATAATCACAAACAATCATAGAGGTCTAATTCCAGAGTCTAACATACTAAATACCATCTGCTGGTACTTATTTAATAAATCTGCATGTAGCACTTACATGTGCCAGGCACTGTTCCAAGTGCTTTCTAAATATTAACTCATTTAATCCTCATAATGACCCTGTGAATGGCTGAAGTAGCCATTACTTTTCTTGTTGTGGGGCCCTGGTGGCGCAGTGGTTAAGTGGCTGCTAACCAAAATGTCGGCAGTTCAAATCCACCAGCGCTCCTTGGAAGCTCCTATGGGGCAGTTTTACTCTGTTCTACAGGGTTGCTATGAGTTGAAAAATTGTTGTTGTTTTTTTTTTTTGGCTTCCTCATTGTAGAGGTAAGGAAACTAAAGCACAAGCACAGAGAAGTTAGATAACTTGCCTAAGGTCACGCAGCTTAGGCAAATTGTCAGCTCCACACAGTTTGGCTCCAGAGTTCATGACCTTAAACATAACATTCTGCAGCCATCAGGCTTTTAATAGTTATTTGTCAAAGATGTTCTATTTCTTTCTCATGCCAGCCAAAGCTTTTTTTTGCCTATGCCAATGATTATTGTCTTAACCCTACTACAGGCAGAAATCTTCCCATTTAGCCAATGATCCTGACTCCTCCGATTATGCTTTATTCTAGGTAGGTGACTAGCTGGTACTCTAGCTGAGTGGCTGGAAAAGGGAATTTCAAAAAAGGGTATCAAAAGCTCAGCTACTCATCAATCCGTTCCATTCAGAGTCAAACAAGGCATCACCCAAAACTGTGGAAGAAAGGAAATCCATTGTACATTTGTGCTTTGGGAAAGGAAGAAAAGTGAAATTCTCCCACCAGAATTTGCCCCAGAATTGGGATGAGTTGTTACAGTAAGCAAACATATTCTTCACAAGTAACTTATGCAACATACTTGTGTTTGGAGAGTGCTCTATGGTTTCCAAAGTGCTATGTACATACATGATCTCATTTGATCTTCACACAACAGCCCAGTGAGGTAATCAGGGAAGCTATTTTATGATAGCCATTCTATAGGTGAGAAGACTGAGGCTCAACTTCATTAAATAAACTTGTCCAAAGTCACCCATCTAGTGAGCTACAGGAGCAGAGTACTGTGTATCTAGTGTCATATGTTAGTAAACCTTGTAAATGATCTCATCTCACATTAAGCTTAATAACTTCTGGTGATATCACTGCTAAAATCAGACATTTAAACAAATAAAAGTCAGAGATTTCTCCTCGGGGTTGCAGATGTTCAGGACACTTGAGAACATTTAATGATTTCCAGGTTCAGTTTCCATCTCCTGTTTGAGAGGACATAAAATAGGCTGTCCTAGGGTCACAGAAAGGAGAAAGGCTGCTTCCACCAAATCTGGGACCTTACTTGTTCACTTGCCCAGACATTCACCTCCCAAGTGCCCACTGCCTGAGTAAAGGCCAGCTCTAGGTCCCAAGAAGAGCCATCTTCTTCATTGTGGGGACGAACGTGCTCCTTCTCCTTTGGTATAGACCTGTGTGCTGGTGAAATCACCCCACTAAAGAAGAAAGGAAAAGGCAATTCACTTGAATGAGTAACATATGGGCTGCGCATTGGACCCTGAAAGTCAAATATGCCAACTCTTACTTTCTCTATTAAATGTTTTCTATTTAAAATTTATTTTTTTCTCTTCCAATTGCTGTGAAAATTGCAGTGAATTTTCACTTACTCACTGCAATAAGATTTTTTTATACTTACTGTATAAAAAATACTGCAAGGTAAGATTTTTTTATACTTAGTCTGCCTATTTATTTATTATACATGTGATTTGATATTCCTCCAAATAGGTCATTATTGCAAGCATTGGTTTCTGTCCTCCTCTACATAAGATCTTTGCCTCCACGTGACTAGGATCCAATTGCCTGATGTGAGCCTCTTCGGTTTCTTTCTCTGCTGCCTCAGAATTTCCTGGGTTTTCTTTTCCATTCCCTTTCTGACAGGAAGAGGTGGCTACCTCCCTTCCAAGGTTAAATAAACCTCCACTTCTTCTAGAAAAACTATCTCTTCCCAACTCCTTGAGAGCTGTCTCCATCAATTACAAACACCCCCTTCCCCAACATGGAATCCCCGGGTAATGCAAATGTTTACAATGCTCAGCTGCTAAATGAAAGTTGGAGGCTTGAATCCACCCAGAGACACCTCAGAAGAAAGCCCTGGCAATCTACTTCCAAAAAATGATACACTGAAAACCCTGTGGAGCACAGTTCTACTCTGACACACATGGGGTCACCATCAATCAGAATTGACTTGATGACAACTAGCTCCCCCCAACATTCTGATCCCACTGTGTACTTTAACCTTTCCCTCTTTCTGGAATATATTCCATTACTCATGAACAGATTTAAGTCTCTTCAGTTCCTCAGTACTTTTCTGTGCTTTATGGTACACTCTCCTTGCTTGGCTTCTATGACATTAAAGTCTGGCTTTCATCACTCTGCTCTTCTCTGTTTCATTTACTCATCATCTGTCTCTTACCTTAAAACATAGGAATTCCCGAAATTTTGCCCTCAGCATTTTCTCTGTTCTCCACACCTCCTCAATTGGTGATGTATCCGTTCACATTGTTATTACTCTTACGTCTGAATGAATATTTCCTTTAAAACAACAGATCAGTCTCATTTTATGAATAAAGATGCAATTCCCTAAATTAAAGTTTTAGAAAAGGAACCAGAAAAACATCAAATGACTAATACATATGACCAAGTATATGAGGTGTACTCTAAGAATAGGAAGCTAGTTCAGCATTAGCAAATCTAGTAATATAATTCATCATATTAATAGATTGAAGAAAAATCATATGACTATCTCTGTAGATGTTGGTATTTGATAAAATTTAACAGCCACTCTTCTTTAAAAACTCTCAGTAAAATGGGAATATATGAATACTGTTTCTTTAACATGATAAAATAAATTTTTCTCCTCTTAAATGTCCGCTTTATCCTTAATGGGCAAACAGTAGACATGTTCTCATTAGAATCAAGAATAGGACAAGTATGTTCAAAATCACCAGTATTATTAAATATTATTCTGAAAGCACTAGCCAACACAATTAGACAAGAGAAAAAAATGAAACCTAAAGTAGCAAAGAAAAACAGTTAAATTATGATTCTCAGAAAATCTTAAAAAAATAAACTATAAAACTATAACAAGTAATGAAAGAATTTGGTCCAGATGTGTTAGCCAGTGTATATGGATACAGATATTCTCACATTTTGCTGGTGAGAGTATAATTTGATAGAATTTATATGGAGGATAATTTGCTAACAGCTATCAGAATTAAAAATGCACATAACCTTTGGTCTAATAATTTCATTTGGCTAGGACTATATTCACGTACTTGCACATGTGCAAAAGTATGTAGGTACAAGGATATTTATTGTGATTTTCTTTATAATAAATGCAAATAGAAGCAAATACACATGAATAGGGAACTGATTAAATAAATTGTGGTACACCATGCAATGGAATATTATGCAGTCATTAAAAAGACTGAGAAGACTTTACATGTGTTGATTATGGAACTACTTCCAAAATACATTGGTAAGTGTAAGATGTAAAACTACGTGTAATTTATCATCTGCATTTAAAAAGAAGAGAAAAGGGAAAAAAAAAGCAATATACATGTTTATGCTTATTTAAATATCTAAGAAACTGCCAGAAGTAGTGCCTCTGGGAGTGGAACTGGGTAACTAAGAGAAAATAAGAAAAGGGGGTAAGAGAAAGTTTTTTTTTTGCTATATGATTTTTTGGGAACCCTGGTGGCATAGTGGTTAAGAGCTATGGCTGCTAACAAAGTGCAACACCCATTCATGATAAAAACTCTCAACAAAATAGGAATAGAAGGGAAATTCCTCAACATATTAAGGGCATTCATACAAAGCCAACAGCCAACATCATCCTAAATGGAGAGACTTTGAAAGCATTCCCCTTGAGAACGGGAACCAGACAAGGATGCCCTTTATCACCACTCTTATTCAACACTGTGCTGGCGGTCCCAGCCAGAGCAATTAGACTAGAAAAAGAGCTAAAGGGAGTCCAAATTGGTAAAGAAGAAGTTAAAGTATCTCTATTTTCAGATGATATGATCTTATATGCAGAAAACCCAAAAAATCCACAAGAAAACTACTGGAAGTAATAGAAGATTTCAGCAAAGTTTCAGGATACAAGCTAAACATACAAAAATCAGTTGGATTCCTTTACACCAATACAGAGAACTTCGAAGAGGAAATCACCAAATCAATACTATTTACAATAGTCCCTGAGAAGATAAAATACTCAGGAATAAATCTAACCAGAGAAGTAAAAATCCTATACAAGGAAAACTACAAGACACTACTGCAAGAAACCAAAAGAGACCTGCATAAGTGGGAAAACGTACCTTGCTTATGGATTGGAAGACTCACAATGGGAAAATGTCAATTCTACCCAAAGTGATCTACAGATACAATGCAATCCCGATCCAGATTCCCATGGCATTTTTTTTTTTAATGTTTACCTGTGTTTTATTGACTATGCAAAGGCATTCGACTGTGTGGATTTTAACAAATTATGGATAACATTGCTAAGAGTGGGAATTCCAGAACACTTAATTGTGCTCATGTGGAATCTGTACATAGGCAAAGAGGCAGTGATTTGAACAGAACAAGGGAACACTGTATGGTTTAAAATAAGGAAACTGTGTTTCAGAATTGTATCCTGTCACCATACTTACTCATTCTGTATGCTGAGCATATAATCCCAGAAGCTGGACTATATGAAGAAGAACACTGCATCAGGATTGTTGGAAGACTCATTAACAGTCTGCGATATACAGATGACACAACCTTGCTTGTTGAAAGTGAAGAGGACTTGAATCACTTACTGATGAAGATCAAAGACTGCAGCATTCAGTATGGATTACATCTCAACATAAAGAAAACAAAAATCCTCACGACTGGACCAATAAGCAACATTATGATAAATGGAGAAAATAGTGAATTTGTCAAGATTTTCATTTACCTGGATCCACAATCAATGTCCATGGAAGCAGCAGTCAAGAAATCAAATGACGGTATTGCATTAGGCAAATCCGGTGCAAAAAAATCTCTTTAAAGTGTTGAAAAGCAGAGTGGTCACCTTGAGGACCAAAGTGGCTCTGACCCAAGCCATGGTATTTTCTTTTTTTAATCTACTTTTGTTTTTTTTTTTATTGTACTTCAGGTGAAGGCTTACAGAACAAATTGTTTCTCATAAAACAGTAGTACACATTGTTTTATGACATTGGTTAACAATCCCACAACATGTCAACCCTCTCCCTTCTCG
>NW_004444189.1:409356-419764 GCF_000243295.1 Trichechus manatus latirostris
GCCCGGCTACCACCAATGACCGCCCTGACAGGGAACACAATAGAGAGTCCCTGATGGAGCAGGAGAAAAGTGGAGTACAGAACTCAAATTCTAGTAAAAAGACCAGACTTAGTGATCTGACTGAGACTGGAGGAACCCCAGAAAGCATGGCCCCCGGACTCTCTGTCAACCCAGAATGAAAACCATTCCCGAGGCCAACTCTTCAGACAAAGATTGGACTGGACTGTGGGACATACAATGATACTTGTTAAGAGTGTGCTTCTTAGCTGAAGTAGATACATGAGACTAAATGGGCAGCTCCTGTCCGGAGGTGAGATGAGAAGGCAGAGTGTCAGGAGCTGGTTGAATGGACACGGGAAATCAAGGGTGGAAAGGAGGGGTGTGCTGTTACAGTATAGGGAGAGCAATTAGGGTCACACAACAATGTATGTATAAATTTTTATATGAGAGACTAACTTGAATTATAAACTTTCACTTAAACTACAACAATAAAAAAATTTAAAAAAAAAAGAGCTACAGCTACTAACCAAAATGTTGGCAGTTGGAATCCAGCAGGAGCTCCTTGGATACCCTATGGGGCAGTTCCATTCCATCCCAAAGGGCTGCTGAGTTGCAATCGACTTGACTGGAATGGTTTTTTTTTTTTTTTGGTTTTTTGGTATGTGATTTTTCATATTAATGCTAATACAATATAATTTTTACTAATAAAAATCAGTAGTGAAACAACCAAAAAATCCTAAGAAAAAAGCAATAAAAAATCCACTGCATCCTAAAGAAAAGAAAAAGGAATCCACATGGAACCTGTTTCAGTGCCTATTGTTACATAACAAACTACCCCAGAGCTGAATGGCTTAAAACAACAAAAATTTATTATGTCACACAATTCTATGGGTTAACTGGGTTTGGCTGGGCGGTTCTTCTGCTCCACTGAGTGTAGCCGAGATCACTCAGGCAGCTATGTTTGGCTGGGAGCACAACTGGCATTGGAACACTCACGATGGTGCTTCAACTTCCAGGACCTTTCCATGTGGCCTCTCGCCATTCGGCAGCTCCCTGGAGCTTCTTGACAGCATGGCAGCTGGCCTCCAAGACCACAAAAATGGAAGCTGCCTTTTAAAGGCTGGGGGCTGGAACTAGCACAGTGTCATATCCTCCTCATTCTACAAACAGTCAAAGCAAGATTCAAGATCAACACAGATTCAAGAAGAGAAGAAATAGACTCCATCTCTTGATAGGAAGAATGGCAAAGAATTTGTGGTCATTTTTAACACCAAAGACTTCCACATTTCTTGGCTCAAATCACCATATTTCTCACAATATCTATTTGAAATTATTCCTTAAAGTTTAATAAATCTGGGTCAGAATCTCATCTTATGCAACTCCTAGTAGTTACTGTTTGTCAAAAATAATAAGAACAGCTCAATTTCTGGCCTTAGGTTAATAGAAATATAATTTTATATGCTCTTAAAATTCAAATGCTTCTTTAAAAACTATTTAAAATTCGCCAAATTTGTATAGTTCTGCTTTATAGATACAAAGTTCAGGTGGCATATCTATAAAATCTGGAGAAAGTGGGTGAATTTTAGTCAACCTTTTTTTCTAAAAGAAAAGCCAATATATTTCTATAAAGAAGCTCAGTTTTTCCAGAAAGCAGAAAAACTCATAAATCAGAGGTGTGAACTCGCATTATTACTAACCCTAAAGAAGGGCCTGCTCTGGATTCTCCACCCAGGAACTCGGGAGTGCCCTTACAGCCACCAGCACTCTCAATGGCTTCCTAGGAGAGTTGCTGAGGATTTGGGGCTGGAGATGAGGCCTCCAGTCCATCAGAGTTATGTCTTTGGCTATAATCAAATCTTCTTACAAGTCCTCAAATGCATCTTACTCTTTTTGCCTCTGAGTTTTCATGCGCACAGTTCAGTGATACCAATTACATCAGCTATGTTGTGCAACAATCACTATTCCTGTTTATCACGATTTTCCACCCTCTCTCCTTCCCATACTTTCCCTTTTGCCTTAGCTAACTCCTCTTCATCCTTAAAGGTCTCAGATTATATCTTATCCATAGTGAAACTTTCTTTCATTTCCCCCTCTTCTTCTCAAAATTGGGTTATATGCTTTTGGCATAACTCCTAATTCTGTTGTGCAGACAGTTTTGCAGAGGCTGCCTGATCCCTTCTCTGGGACCTGAACGCATTACTCAGGACTGGCCCCCAATAGCCACATCTGTATCTTAAGACCAGCTTCCCAGATTCTGGCTCAGTAGTCGAGGGGCAGACAAACCCTCAATCTGGACCAAAGAGATGCCCTTTGGAACTGAAAGACTTGGAATTATTGACAGTTAAGTCACATTAATGAAGTACATTAGAAGGAAGATCCATAAACCCCTGCCAAAGAGATAGAGCTAATTTGGTTCTTGCACTTGTTTACCTCCTCCTTGACTATGAGACACTCCCATGACTTTCCCATGCATTCATTCTTTCCTTTGATGAAGCTATCCAGAGTTGTCTATAACTCCCATAGAAAGACTTAATGCAATTTTTTCCAATTGGAATGAACTCATTCATGCACGTATGAGTAAATGGTATAAATATTTGTTCCATGTTCTTTGTTCAGGGCCAGAATGTAAACTCCATAAAGATAGGGAAAGTGTCTGCCTTGTTTTGTGTTATACCTTGAATACCAAGCAGAGTGCCTGGCACATGATCAGTGCTCCGTAAATATTTGTTGAATGAATGAATAACTGGAAATGCAAGAATGATGCAACTATGCAACTCTGGAAAGTGTCTGAAAAAGAGTGAGACTTTACCATGGGTGGATGGGAGGGCTAAGGGACCATTTTGGGTATGGATTCCACATGGTGAGAGATGCTTTGAATGGAAACCTCGGATTGAATTGCTCAGGTAATCACATAGCTCAACTTGTGGAGATCATATATTATCTGATGGCAGAAACAGTAGAGTATAAAAGCTCTGTCTACCTCTGGATGCCAAGACTGACTGAAGGAGCTTTCTACCATACCAAACCCAATGCTCTCGAGTTGATTCCAAGTAACAGCGACCGTATAGGACAGAGTAGAACTGCCCCACAGGATTTCCAAGTAATCAACTCATAGCGACCCTATAGGACAGAGTAGAACAGCTCCATAGGGTTTCCAAGGAGCAGCTGGTGGATTCGAACTACCAACTTTTTGGTTAGCAGTTGAGCTCTTAACCACTGCACCACCGGGGCTCCTTTCTTACCATAGATGGGAAAATCTCTATAAACTTGGGCAGTGCAGGAGGGGAGTGGGATGCAGTGGGCCCTACAGGGCTATGTAACTGTATAGCAGGAATAACTCTGGCAGAGACTCTGGAGCAGCCATGTCTGGGCCATATGCAGCAGGGAGAGCTACTGGAAGAGGATGGGAATGAGAAGATAGGGAAGGTCCCATTTCCTATCTACACCAATCCCCACACATAGACGAGAACTGGAAATCAGGCTGACAAAGCTGAAATTTCAGTATCTAAATAGGTTCTAAAGCCACAGAGTTCTGGGGTTGCTCCCTTCTCCCCAAGCTCTTGGCACTTCCAACTCTTGGTGTCACAGGGTTACACTATCTTAGCTGCACACTGAGCTGTTGTAGTGAGAAGTGTTACCACTGCAGGATACCAGTTTTTAATTCATCACAGGGGTGTGTTTCTTTGTAATTTTATACGGTTTTGTAGGACACGAACCTGCTTAGATAACTTGGCTTGATGTGTGAAAATTGAGTTTCAAAAATGAGAATATTGTATTTCTGTGCTTTAGCTATCTACTTTCTAATTGCCCTGAATGATGAAACAACTTTGCATTAGAAGGTGTCTTAATAACAGCTGAATTCTGGAAGGAAAACAATCTCTGAACTATGGAATGATATCCAATTAACAGTCAAGGAGGAAAACCTCATTTCCCGACAGTCAACAGTCACAATACAGCATCCCTCAGGGCTCATGACACACTTTATTCTTCTTGGGGAAGCTTACACTTCTGCCAGTTTGAGCTTGTCCAATCTTGTCAGGAAAATATCTGCCAACATACAGTTGTCTATGTAGAGGTGAAAGGAGGCCTGGTGGTGCAGTGGTTAAGTGTTCGGCTGCTAACTGAAAGGTCAGTGGTTCAAACCCACCAGCCACTCTTCAGGAGAAAGATGTGGCAGTCTGCTTCTGTAAAGATTTACAGTCTTGGAAACCCTATGGGACACTCCTACTCTGTCCTATAGGGTCACTATGAGTTGGAATCGACTTGATGGCAATCGGTTTGTGTAGAGATGAGACATTTTGTTCAATTGCTATGGGTCTGGGACCACCAAATCTGTTTTAGTAAAAATTTTTTCTAAAATTTTTCTTAATATTTAGTGAAGGCCCATATCTTTAATTTTTTTTGTTTAATAGTTCTCAAAAGTCTTTAGTTAGCCATGGAGGAATTATATAGCCCAGTGCTTATGCTATAGACTCTATAGCCAGATAGTCTTGGATCAAATCTCTATTCTCCTGTTCCTTAGGGTGTGACCAGTTCCTTAACCTCTCTAAGCCTCACTTTCCTCCTCTGTGACATGCCGATAATAATAAGGATCCCTCACAGAATTGCTGTGAGAATTAACTAGAACATAGTAAGCACCCACTCGATGTTATTATTATAGCTGCCTTTCATCCCATAAGATAACAATATTATTTTATAAACTCAGATTACTTAATGTGGCAGTTTTTTAAAGCCTTTACAAATTCTTTTATATTCTTCCCATCGAGGGGACACCTATGTCCCGTCTACTTGAATCTGGGAAGGCTTGTGATGCTCTGATCATTAGAATATGCTGGAAGTGACGCTGTGATTTCCAAAGATGGTTCATAAAAGAACATGAAGTTTCTGCTTTGTTTGCTGGAGCACTGAGCCACCCTGTAAGAAGTTTGGCTACCCTATGGCTGCCATGCTGAAGTGGTCACTTGTAAGCACACTGGCTGACAGTCCCATCAGATTTCAGCCATCCCTGCCAAGGGGCCAGGCATTTTGGAAGTGGATTCTCCAGTTCCAGCTGTTTCTGCCCTCAGCTGCCCAAATCACCCCTAGCTGTTGGAGTCCTCCCAGCTGAGTTCCCAGACATCGCGGAGCAGGGGCAAGCCATTCTCACTGTCCCTGTCCAGATTCCTGACCCCATGAATCCATGAGCATAAAAGAAAAAAAAAAAACAGTTATAATTTTACACCAATAATTTTGGGTTAGTTTGTTATGAAGCAATGTTGTTGTTTTGTTATTGTTGTGTGTCTTCGAGGCGATTCTGACTCATAGCGACCCCCTGTGACAAGGTAGAACTGCCCCATCAGGTTTTCTTGGCTGTGATCTTTATGCAAGCAGATTACCAGGTTTTTCTCCCACGGAGCTGCCGGGTAGGTTTGAACTGCCAACCTTTCAGTTAGCAGCTGAACTCTTAACTGTTGTGCCACCAGGACTCTTTCTATGCAGCAATAGGTAGATGGAACATTTAGAAAATAATTCAGTTTGGGGATAATGATGGAATAAAAGGGAAAATTTAACCATTTCAAAGTCATCAGATCCCATCTTGATCTGTGTGCCTATTTGTCAAATATATATCTAGTTTCTAATGGTTGCAAAGTTTGTTTGTTTTGTAAGCTAAAAGTTCTGTGTTAATCTGAAGGGCATGCAGCAAACAGAATGCCATATGAACTCCACAGACTGGGAGGTCCCCATCAGAGGCACATCAGCCTATGTAGACAGAGATTTCTCTTACTTCTGTTCTTGAGAGAACTTAGGGGAAATAAAAGCTGAAAATAAAAGCCCTTGGTTTAAACAGATCCCAATTCATTCCAACCTATCGGATCAATAGTGCAGAGATTCCTAAAAATCAATGTGCTGACACAGTTTTATCAAATGCACTTGCAATTGATTAATATTCTGACTTTCAAGTATAAACAAGCATACCTCTTTGTTGTGATCAGAATTACAATATATTAAAGCCACCAAGATATAAAATACCATTAGATTGTTTCCCTAATTTTATAAATGAGTTTATAAATTTTATAAACTGAAGCTCAAAAAAGCAGGAAAACTCATTATGGTAAAAGAAACAACAATGCATTTTACCCATCACCAAAGAGATCTTCAGTGTTCAGACCTTTCTTCTGATGCAGAAATAAATGTGAGAATGGTAAATGCATCTTCAACCCTAAAGGTCAGTACCCCTGGATCAAGTCAGATCACAGGAAAGCTATATTGCATCTGCTTCCTTATGGAAACACCTTCTCTGAGCTGAGATTCACCATGATACCCTGAGTTTTTATCATGGGTAGGTGTAAGAAAAGAGCCCTGGGTGGCACAGTGGTTAAGCGCTTGGCTGCTAAACAAACGATTGGTGGTTCAAACCCACCCCCAGTGGCTCTGTGGAAGAAAAGACCTAACGATCTGCTACCGTAACGACTACAGCCTAGAAAACCCTGTGGGGCAGTTCTGCTTTGTCACAGGGCATCACTATGGGTCAAGATCAACTCAATGGTACCTAACAACAACAGGTGTAAGAAAGAGCCACCTGACATTGCCATTATGGTGTTTGACATTGTTTACATTAAAAGATCCAAATGAATGTCTTAGAGCCAGGTTCTTGGAAGAGTTTAGTATTTCCTAACGAACTTTCTTTAATTAGCTTATAAAAGCTGTGGAATTTACCTCCTTTCCCTGGGCATACAGTTGTGGTAATGCATGTGGTAACTGCTTGTGAGTTCTGGTTGTCCCACTGACAGGCTGTGTGAGCAAACAAACTTCTTAAGCAACTTCAGTGGGGAGGATCACCCTGCTACCCAAGTAAGCATTGTTGTGAAGATTAAGTCAGGCACTACAATACGCTGGCGATATGATTTTGGGGGCAGTGATGGTTCGGTGGTAGAATTTCCCCTTTCCGTGTGGGAGACCCAGGTTCAATTCCCAGCCAATGCACCTTAAGCACAGACACCACCAGTCAGCGGAGGCTTATGTGTTGCTGGGATGCTGAACACGGAGACTTGACAGCAACTAATAACAACTTTCATGGGGAAAACTGTTTTCTTTCTTTCTTTTTTAAGTATTGGATCTCTTCAAACTTAGATTTCTAATAAAGTAGGAATACCCAGTGCTTTTCTTCACCCTGGCCAAAAGAAATATTATCATATCTGAAAATGCCTGGGTGCGTGCTCCATTTATTCTTTTTTCTTACTGTTGTAAAAATATATATAACACAATCGCCAATTCAACATTTTTCATGTGCACAGTTCAGTGATACCAATTACATCAGCCATGTTGTGCAACCATCACCAATCTCCGTTGCCAAATTTTCCATTACCATAAACAGAAACTCAGTTGCATTTGTTCTTAATCATAATTCAAAATATGTTCTTTTAAGAAGAAATTGTACCAAAGCCTTAGAAACCATGGATTACCTTCCATGTTACCTTCAGCCAAGTGATTTCAGGTTAAAGCAAGAAACAAATAAAAAGAAAACAATTTGATCAGATGGTGATTTTAAAAGATGTATACCATTATTTCTCCCCATACACAAAAATGTCAAGTTATCTAGAAGAGAGAGCAGAATTGCTCACTTACAGAGGCACACATTTTACTTCATCTCCTAAAAACTTCTTTCTGCACCAAAATGACCCCAAACTCAGCTCCCCACAGCACAGCCAATCAGAGAGGACTCTTTAAGCACAGGAGGCATAAGGTTTTAATTTACAAGGGATCATCTGTATTTCTTTCCCAGGGCCGCACAGAAGTTCTACATTTTAAATCTAATGCAAATGCCTGTATGTTTTGCAAAAGTTTTTCCAGATAGTATATACTATTTTCAACTGCACAGTGACAACAGAACTAATGAAAGCTGAATCATGAGATAAGGAGTTTACATCTACTTTTTTATGAGAAACTGAGATTTAAGTAGTATGTTTAGCAGTATCTTCTTTTATAGGTTAATCTTTGACATACGAGAAAATTTTAGGTAATCATTACTCAGCCTTGTTGCTGGTAGTTCAGTGATGGTTTTTGTTTTGTTTTGTTTTTTTCCCCTTTCACATCTCTATATATTTTTTCACAAAAATATGTTTTATGAGATTTGTGTACAAGTAATCCATGATTCATTTTTAGACTTACTGAACACATCCACCTATATTCATTTTTTGGGTCCCACTACTTTTAAAATGTAATTTTTAACAAATTATGGGTTGACTGTCAAAAAAAATAGTAAGTTTAGGATTTTGATATGAATCAGTTATAAGTGACAAAAGTCATAATAATCAAACTATCTCTTTTGACAAATTGCTTTAGGGAAAATTAACTATTAAAAAATGATGGCCCTTTCAAAGGGAGGCTATAAATTGAGGCTTTGTGTGAGTGAATCCAAGAACTGTCTCACCGATGACTTCTTACTGATTTTATTAGGTGAATGCAAATTGCCAATAAAGACATACAGTACAGTCTTTTTCCAGACTTATCTGAACGTATTTATTTCACAGAACACCCTTGAGGGAGATACTGTATTTCATAGAATACAATTTGGGAAATGCTGGTCTAGCTCATCAGTGAGTCCCAGCATCTATCTCCCTACCATCTACATAGTAGGATATAAAACTATGTTAAATGCTAAGAAGTCATCATGATCTATACTCAGAAACAATGTTTTCTTCTGTAATTTTTAGGAGCAGACATGTTCACATAGTGTTACTCAGTGGTAATCAATGGACTTCAGCCTGATACAAGGCCTACTTGTACACTTACTGGCTGTGGGAACTTGGACAAATTACTTCACTGCTTTGGTTCTTGGATTCTTCATCTATTAAATGGAGAGTGTTAGCACCTACCTCAAAGAATTATACAATGCATGTATACCTAGTGTTTGTTGTTGTTGTTAGCTGCCACCAAGTAAGCCTCAAGCACAAAGCTCAGTTGAGAATCAGACCATAGTGATCCTTTGAAGTAGATCACCAAGCTTTTCTTCCTAGCTTGTCTCAGTCTGGAAGCTCTGCTGAAACCTGTTCAGCACATAGCAACACGCAAGCTTCCACTGACAGACAGGTGGTGGGTGTGCATAAGGTGCATTGGCCAGGAATTGAACCTGGGTTTCCTGCATGGAAGGTAAGAATTCTATCACTCAGCCACCAATGTCTCATGTATACCTAGTGTACATTAAGCAAAAGAATGCTAAGTACACATAGTCGGTGCTCAAAAATATAGTCTGAACCTGTGTTATAATATATATTATTCAACAAAGACAATTTAAGCCAGCAACAAAACAACTCATCTAAGAGTTGAAGGTCCGAGAGCTGTAGCTGGAGCATTCACCTAACTGCTTATGTGTCTATGTGCACTCCAGCATATCTAATTGGAATTGGATCTCTATCACTGGTAATTATCCACATTCAACCTAATGTATCTGTCTGAAGAAACTTCAGAAGATTTGGGAAAGGCCTGATAAAACAAGATCTTTGATATAAGAAAATTTGACTGAGAACATGCAGGTCTGATACTTGATGAACCAAGTTCAAGTAGAATTCAGGCTACGTTTACAGTTTAATTCTTTTTTTACAAAGTTCATAATAGTTCATACTTATTTAGTAATTTTTATCTGTAGATCACAAAACTTTTTTAGATCCTGAGAAAATAATGTATTTTTGTCTAAACTAAAAATATGCTGCTCATATTTCTCTTGTAATATTTTGTTACTACTGCCTTTCTCACCTCCCCAGAAGAGCACCTTCCATAACACTGGCTGCTGTTGGTTACAGTCCTGAGCTGTTTCTGATTTTAATAGCTTCCCCTGTATTGCAGAAGTTTGATACATGAAATATTATGTTGATAACACAAATAATAGAAAGTCTGTTTTTTTTATTTTAAAGCTTTGGGTTGCAGCTCTCATAAAAGGGATTTTTTAATTTTACAAGCCCTTTTTTTAAAAACATAATCTATAGAAGGAAATCATCTACAGAAATTGATTTTTTTTAAATACAAGAACAATAGTTACGAAAATGGACATAACTGAAAAAACGAACCCAGTGCCATTGAGTTGATTCTGACTCCTAGCTTCCCTGTGGGACAGAGTAGAACTGCCCCACAGGGTTTCCAAGGCTATAATCTTTACAGAAGCAGACTGTTACATCTTTTCCCATGGAGCAGCTGGTGGATTCGAACCGCTAATCTTTCAGTTAGCAGCCGAGCACTTAACCATTGCACCATCAGGGCTCCTGAAAATGAACATAGAAAGGGTTATAATTCAAACCAAACGAGGTCATTTAACCTGAGGCACATCGCTTAACATTTCTGGGCCTAGTATTCTTATTTAAAAAGTGGATGAAATGAACAAGTTCCTAGATGATGTCTTTGGTTCTTTCCAGCTCCTTGATCTCGTTGGGGAATA
>NW_004444189.1:419864-438490 GCF_000243295.1 Trichechus manatus latirostris
GTATATATATAGAACACAAGACAGATAAGGTTTTATGAGAGAGGAGTGGTAGAAGGAAGATGGCTCAGGAAAGTTCCTAAGCACAGCATACTGTTCAGGAGAGGAATGAGCATCAGGGTGGAGAGCTAGAGAAAGTGTCCATGGGAGCCTGTGGGGCAGGATGCTGAAGGGTAAAACAGAGTTATGCAATGTAGGTGCTCAAAAGGACCTCAGAGAGCACCTGTGCTTCCCAACATCCTTTTCAATATCAAAATGTTTCATGGATTACTGCCAATGCACACACACATTCACATATGATACCTGTTGTACATTTAGAATTGTTGCTGCTTTTTCTTTTAAAAAATACTGGGAGTTCAGAAATGCTTTAAAACGAATATGCATTTAATGAATTAACAAGTGGTAGGGGACTAACCAAAAGGTTCATGATTCAAACCCACCCAGAGGTGGCTTGGAAGAAAGGCCTGGGGCTCTGCTTCCAAAAGTTCACAGCCATGAAAACCCTAAGAAGCACAATTCCACTCTGCACACATGGGATTGCCGCGAGTCAGAATCGACTCAATGGCAACTGGTTTACATATACGGATGTTTGAAAACACTAATATATGTATCTGGGACAAATGTCGTTTTAACAGGTAAAGATATGACTACACATTCTTTAGAGACAATGCATGATGATGAAATTCAGTGTCATGTTAGTATGCAATACAAGTAACACCCATCTTAAGTAGTGACCATTATGTCTAGATTAATGTTAAAGCTTTCCAGTGACAGCCTGCCCTAGGTTCTCTCTTTTCAGTCATCCTGAAGCCAGTTATCCTTCCAACGTATAAATCTTATCCTGTTACTCCTTGCTTACGTGGGAAAAGTTAACTTTCCATAGCTCCCTATTGTCTATATGATTTGATGCAAAATTCTTTTTAGTATGGGATGAGATCCTTTCTCCTGCTTCTCCCCACAAGGTCCTGCCCACACTCAGCTCTCCAACCCCGCCCCCCACCAAGTTCAGCTGTTTAAGAATATTTGAGCTCCCATCTTTTGCACCATTCACCCACCTCTCCACTTAAAGCCCCCACTCCTACCCAGATTCCACATTAGGTGGTTGCTTCCCCTGTGCTCTCAGTTTTGGGGCCAGCATTGTGACACCTGGTTGACATGTCTGGGCCCCATCGTACAGCACCATCCTCTAAAGCTGGGGACATGTCATGTTCTTCTTTGTACCCTGCTACTTAACAGTACCTATGAGTGGGAATCGACTCCATGGCAATGGGTTTGGTTTTTTTGGTATAGCACAGTAGGTACTTGGTAAATATTTATTAAACAAATGGATAAACGAGTGATAGAAAATAGAGAAAAGTATCCTGAGATAGAGTTGGAATCACAGGTCAACAAATTCTCGGTAGAATTAATAATATAATGGCACTTTACTGATAAAATTGGGTCACGTAGCTAAAACATCATTTTTTAAAATCCTACACGGAAACAACAACAAGAAGAATGTAAGTCTGCCTTAGATGCATTGTGTTACTTTGGACTAGGAAGGAAATAAGCAATTTGCCTCCAGACTCTGTTTTTTAGGAACTGCCGTCCCCAGCCCTGCCTACTGGTCCAAGACCTGCACCAGCCCAGCCTGTAACCTAACTGGCCAGGGTAGAACACTCTCAGGGGATCTCATCAGAGCGGTGGGCGTCCTCCGGGCTTCCGAAGGCTCATAGTAGCTCCCCAAGAGCCCAGGCTACCTGCGTGCGCGGCTCGGCCGGCGCCACCTCTGGTGTCTCGCCTTGGGCAGGGAGGACGCTCCCTAAGAGGCGCCCCCACCACCTCCTCGTTGGGTTCTCAAGTTTTTATCTCAAGTATTTAATGTATAGTTTTCTTTACTTTTGTGTCTGACTTGATTAAAGAGGAGAAAAAGGAGTTTGACTACAAGGAGGATAGTAGCGACCGCGCTTCTGACTTTTCTGTTTAAAGTTTGTGTTTGTTTTGTTTTTATTGTTGCTTTGCTTCCCTCGGCAGGATCCCGATAACTTCTCCATGGGGGGAATGGCGCGTCCAAAGCCCGCCAAACCCTGGCTGCGAGCTCTAGGATTTATTAGAGCAATATTTTAAACAAAACCTCGACAGACACGAACTCAAAGGGAAGCCGTGCGCTCCTTAAGTTAAAGGCATCTGTTCTGATCGCAGCGCTCGGTTCGCAGTTTGTAACCAGCGTGAAGAGCACGATTTTTAAACATGAAAATGCATAAAAGAAAGAAAGAAAAGCCAAGTCGCCCGGTCTGCCGACTCCTATTCATTATTTCCAGCAGCATATGGGACCATTCTCCTACTTGTCCTCGTGCCCTTTCTTCCGCAAAAGCAAAAGCAACCAAGCCTGTCCGGCTTCATAGCAAACCCACTCTTTGTGCCTGAGCAGTGCCTCTGCCACCACTACTACTCCCTCCTCCTCTCGCCTTCTCCTCCTCCCGCCCGCCGCCAGCTTTCGCCCAGGGAAGTAGGCGGCGGGTGCCCTTTGCGCCGGAAAGCCGGTGCCTCGATTGGGCGACGGTCCCTGAGCCTCCAGTTTCGCGTCGGTTTCAAGGCTCCTCCCTCCTGGTGAAAGACAGACTGCGGGGCGCCTGGAAACCGGTCCGAGGGCGCGCGCGAGAGAGGAGAGGGAGCGAGTTGAGGGATTGACACAAATGGTCCGGCGGCGGCGGCGGAGAAGGAGGCGGAGGCGCAGGGGGGAGCCGAAGCCGCTGGGCTGCCCAGAGTTGTGCGCTCTACCCGGCCGCAGCCACTAGCGCGGCGCCGCCAGCCGGGAGCCAGCAAGCCGAGGGGCAGGAAGGCGGGACGCGACCCCGGCGCGCCCGAGCCACCCAGGCTCTCCTCGCCGCCCGCGCTTCATGAATCGCAAGTTTCCGCGGGGGCGGCGGCTGCGGGACGCGGAGCAGGAGCCGGGGGAGCGGGCCGAGAGCGGCTTGGGCTCGACGTAGGACACCGGCACAGAGGAGATCGCCCCGGGCGCAGAGAGCCGCCGCCCGCCGCTCCACCGCCCGCTCTAGCGGAGCGGCGCCGCGCCAAGAAAGGAGCAGAAAAAGTATGGCTGAGGAGGAGGCGCCTAAGAAGTCCCAGGCCGCCGCCGGCGGGAGCTGGGAACTTTGTGTGGGGGCGCTCCCGGCCCGGCGGGCGGCGGAGGGGAGAGGGGACAGGGGCAACCGTCGCCGCCCGCCATCTGACCCCGGACGCTTGGTGCGCCGGCTGCTGCTGCTGCTTTGGCTGCTGGAGGCTCCACTGCTGCTGGGGGTCCAAGCGCAGGCGGCGGGCCAGGGGCCGGGGCATGGGCCTGGGCCAGGCCAGCAACCCCCGCCGCCGCCGCCGCAGCAGCAGCAGAGCGGGCAGCAGTACAACGGCGAGCGGGGCATCTCTATTCCGGACCACGGCTACTGCCAGCCCATCTCCATCCCGCTGTGCACGGACATCGCGTACAACCAGACCATCATGCCCAACCTGCTGGGCCACACGAACCAGGAGGACGCAGGCCTCGAGGTGCACCAGTTCTACCCGCTGGTGAAGGTCCAGTGCTCCGCTGAGCTTAAGTTCTTCCTATGCTCCATGTACGCGCCCGTGTGCACGGTGCTGGAGCAGGCGCTGCCGCCCTGCCGCTCCCTGTGCGAGCGCGCGCGCCAGGGCTGCGAGGCGCTAATGAACAAGTTCGGCTTCCAGTGGCCCGACACGCTCAAGTGCGAGAAGTTCCCGGTGCACGGTGCCGGCGAGCTGTGCGTGGGCCAGAACACCTCCGACAAGGGCACTCCGACGCCTTCGCTGCTCCCGGAGTTCTGGACTAGCAATCCCCAGTATGGCGGCGGGGGCCACCGCAGCGGCGGCGGCGGCTTTCCGGGGGGCGCCGGCGCGTCGGAGCGAGGCAAGTTCTCGTGCCCTCGCGCCCTCAAGGTGCCCTCCTACCTCAATTACCACTTTCTCGGGGAGAAGGACTGCGGGGCGCCCTGTGAGCCGACCAAGGTGTACGGGCTCATGTACTTCGGGCCCGAGGAGCTGCGCTTCTCGCGCACCTGGATCGGCATCTGGTCGGTATTATGCTGCGCCTCCACACTCTTCACGGTGCTCACGTACCTCGTGGACATGCGGCGCTTCAGCTACCCGGAGCGACCCATCATCTTCCTGTCGGGCTGCTACACAGCTGTGGCCGTGGCCTACATCGCCGGCTTCCTGCTGGAGGACCGGGTGGTGTGTAACGACAAGTTCGCCGAGGACGGGGCGCGCACTGTGGCGCAGGGCACCAAGAAGGAGGGTTGCACGATCCTCTTCATGATGCTCTACTTCTTCAGCATGGCCAGCTCCATCTGGTGGGTGATCCTGTCGCTCACCTGGTTTCTGGCTGCCGGCATGAAGTGGGGCCACGAGGCCATCGAGGCCAATTCGCAGTACTTTCACCTGGCTGCCTGGGCGGTGCCGGCCATCAAAACCATCACCATCTTGGCGCTGGGCCAGGTGGACGGCGACGTGCTGAGCGGAGTGTGCTTCGTGGGACTTAACAACGTGGACGCACTGCGCGGTTTTGTGCTAGCTCCCCTCTTCGTGTACTTGTTCATAGGCACGTCTTTCCTGCTGGCCGGCTTCGTGTCCCTCTTCCGCATCCGCACCATTATGAAGCACGACGGCACCAAGACCGAGAAGCTAGAGAAGCTCATGGTGCGCATCGGGGTCTTCAGCGTGCTCTACACGGTGCCAGCCACCATTGTCATCGCCTGCTACTTCTATGAGCAGGCCTTCCGGGGCCAGTGGGAGCGAAGCTGGGTGGCCCAGAGCTGCAAGAGCTACGCCATCCCCTGCCCCCATCTTCAGGCGGGTGGGGGAGCCCCGCCGCACCCGCCCATGAGTCCGGACTTCACAGTCTTCATGATCAAGTACCTTATGACACTGATAGTGGGCATCACGTCGGGCTTCTGGATCTGGTCGGGCAAGACCCTCAACTCCTGGAGGAAGTTCTACACCAGGCTCACCAACAGTAAACAAGGGGAGACCACCGTCTGAGACCCGGGGGCTCAGCCCATTTCCAGCCCTCAGCCCGGTCCCGGACACCCCCTAAAAGCTGGCCCCATGGAATCCATTCCAAGCCTGGCTTGCTCGCTAAATACTCACTTTCGCAGGCTTCTTTTAACAACACGGCTCCTGCAAAAAAGCATCCGTCCCTGGGGTCAAAGGGTCCAAGGGACCCGACTGCTGAGAGGGGTGATGGACCGACCTCTCTCGCCCTCCCTCTCGTACCAGGACTGTACGCTTTTATGATTGTAAATAGCCTGTGTAAGATTTTTGTAAGTATATTTGTATTTAAATGACAGCCGATCACGCGTTTTTTTTTTTTTTAATTGTAATTATTTAGAGCAGTTTATCTATTTGAGGCTTTTCCTTCTTGCCCTTTTCAGATTACTGCAGAAGGGAAAAAACAAGCGCATCCACCCCTTTGTGTCGCTGGGTGCTCTCGCGCCCCTCCCTGCCGCAGGGTGCATCCGTCGGTCTGCGCGCCGGCTCCCGGCGGAGTCCAGTCCTGCGGGATGCGGCTTGGGCTGCGCTGCTGGGGTAACTTTGCGCCTTCTCTTTTTTCCTGCCTTCCTTTCTCTGTTTGGGGTGGGGACTCTTAAGGTACGGAACTCCAAAGAGCTTCCAAAGTCGGAGCTATGCCCCTTTCTATCCAAGTTCCGCCCTCTCCCGGGGGCAGATTTCGAAGGCCTGTCCCTTTGATTTCCTGAAGCTAACTTTTCGCTGTCTAGAACCTTCTCCGCCAGCTCCGTAGTACCCCACGGGTGTGCGTGCTGGCAGTCCCAGCCTTCCTCGCGTTGCCTCCAACGCCCAGACACTCTCCCTCCACGTAAGTAGGTTAGAGGGTGAGTGGGATAGCCAATGCCCAACTTTTTAAAGTCTAATTTTTGGTGGATAAGGTCATTTCATTTCCTAGTAACTAAAACCGGGTATAGGAGCCCTGGTGATGCAGTGGTTAAAGCGCTTGGCTGATAACTGAAAGGTAGGCGGTTCAAACCACTAGCCACTCGTGGAGAGAAAGATGTGGCAGTCTGCTTCTGAAAAGATTACAACCTTGGAAACCCTATGGGCAGTTCTTCTCTGTCCTACAGGATCTCTATGAGTCCAAACGACTTGACTGGCATTGGGTAAAACCTGGTATAGGTTTGGCCAGCGTCCTGGAAAGATGTCGTGACTGAGATTTGGGAAGAGGCACTTTGCTTTGTGTGGGTTGGGATAGACTGAAGATGGGGTTTATAAAATGTTAATTCTCATTGCATACTGATGCCTGGCAGCCTGCCTGTAGGACTGAGACAGCCCAAGCATTTAGATTTTACCCTTCTGTAAAATGAAAATATTGAGGTCACCTGGGAAGTTTTGTAAAGGGGTTGATCTTTGCATTCATTAACAGGACAGCAAAACATAAACTGAATATGAAAACTTTAAGGAGATTTCCAGTGAAATGGACTTCCTCCAAATGAAGTGCTATTTTCTTATTTTTAATAAAATAATAATTAGACATATATCAGAAACTTAAAATGTAAAAGTAGTACACTTTCAACTTATTATTATGGTTATTATTCAGCAACACACCCCTAGGGAGGAAAGATCAACACTACAAATAATAACCCGGTAAGATTACAGGAGGTAAAGGAGGTGGAAAAATTGATGGGGTTAGCTTTTTTCGAATAAACAAAATATTGACGTGCATGCTAAAGGAAAATATACGCAGGTATACTGCATTCAATGCTGTGCGCTCCTTTTACAGATTTACAGAAATTTGTCAAATGTAAATCTTTCAAAGCCATTTTAAAATATTCTCTTCAGTTCTCTGTGAAAAGGAGGAGAAAAATAATCCTCTTGATTGTATTGTTTTAAACTTTAAGAGTTTATCAAATGCGGTACTTAGGAACTAAATTTATCTATGTCATGCTCTAAAATGACAATGGTTTTTGAATTTGGTATGCATTTATTCTGTTCACTATCACAAGATCATCTATATTTATAGAGGAATAGAAGTTTATATATATATAATATCATATTTTTAATTTCGCAAATAAAAAAATCAAAGTTTTGTACAAAATTATATGGTTTTTGTGCCTGAAAATAATAGAGCTTGAACTGTCTGCACTGTCTTTACATTTCAGTGTCTCATAAGTGAATCTCACAGTATAAAAATTCAGGAATTCAATGAAAGTCCATTTAAACCTTCAGACCAGCCCTTCCAAAGAATTATTCTATTTGCATTGTTGTAATTGACCTAGTCAAGTCCCAAGAAATGATCAGTTTTCATGACAGTGGAAAATAGAAGTTTGAAAGTTATTTCTTTACTCAAAGAGGATTATTAAAAGAACTCTAATTTTAATATTAAAACTTTTTTTTTCTTTCAAGGGTAAATTTACATGACTTTTAATAATATGGAGGTTTATTTTTAAATCATCAGCCATCACTCTTGTCACAATATTTATGAGATATTGTCTTATCTTTTTCTATAATCTTGGTTATTCCGAAACCATAAATAGGCCATGAATGAATGGTTAAGTGACTGTGTTTATAAGCATTTTAAGCAGCAGTTGGGTTAGAAAGCTGTTTTGTCGTTTGCTTCTGAAGATCCTGTTTTATATTGTTCAGGGAGCCTTCTCCAGAGAAATGACCTGATTGTTCTACTCTTAGAATTTATGTATATGTATGTATGTATATGCATAGATACATATACACACACAAATTTTTATAAAATAGAGATGCAAAGTTTACTTGTACATTTCATAATATGGAAATAAGGTTATGACAAATGGAAAAAGACAGATGGAAAACCTCAAATAACTTTGGCAAACAAATCTCTTATTCCTTTACAGATTGAAAATATCTTTATTAAATTTTCCCATGAAAACATTTTGTGATAATATGACAAGGAGCTAAAATGAAGATCATTGATACAATAGAGTTACTATCATGTTTATAAGGCAGTTTGTCTTATGATTATAAGTCATTATCATTATTCATTTTAAGGCAAATGAAAAAAATTTAAATCTAATTGACAAAACAAATATATCCTTCAGTTATAAGTACCAAGATACAATTTTATGTTTTTTTTCTTTGTTAAATTACTCTAACATAGTAGATGCACAAGAAGGTTTTGTATAGAACCCCAAAATAGTAATCCTTGGACCAAATTAAAAACAAGCCTCCTCACTAGGTTAATTTGATTAATGAGAAAATTTCTGGAAAAAAATTTTTTTAAAGATTATTAGCCTTCCCCTAAAGAACAAATATTAAAGCTTTTTTGATTGTGGGTGTCTTGAGAATTGTGTGGCTATAAATTTGATGCAGAAAGGTTTATATTCTGGATTTAAATAGTTTTAGAAAAGATCTTTAAATACCATCAGACTTTGTTTTAGAAAACTTTTAAATTATGTAGCATATAGAAAGCCAAAGTATTCTTTTGTTTCTTATAATACTGGTGGCATAATCGGACCTTCCTGGAAAACCATGAAGCTACTGGGGATATTGTTGCATTAGCATGCTGTTTCTATGACAAGCCCTATTTTCAGATGGTTTGATTTGCCTGTTTTGTTTTTTTAAAACCAGCTATCAATTGGAGTCAATTTTCCCCCTCCGGGTGTGCTTGATTCAGCTTTTGGAGTAAATGTATATGTAGTGTAAAAGCTTTCTGATGCTCTTCAAAAAAGAAGCAATTTTTAACCTAAACTTTGTGGAGGTGGAGTTGTATATTTAATCTCAAAGCCAGCCAGTGCAAGCTTATGCAAAAGAGTTGAACTGGATTTTTCAGCTGGTCCTGGGGTAGTCACTTGTCAACCTGAGTTTATAGTGCTAGCCCTTTTGTCTTGTCTCCACGGAGCAGTGAAGCCTTCCGCTGTAGCTGTATCATTCCTAAAGTCCAGGATTTAACTAGGAAAGGAGACCACAGCGAAGAGTTGGTGACCAGTTAGGAAAAAAATTGTCTAAAGCACAAACCACTTCAGGACATGGCTTCAGCTCACTTTTCCTGATATCTTGTTTCAGCCTTGATACATATTTGTTTTTAAAATATGGTGCCGTATTTTCTGTGTTCACGTGCGTTTGTGTTTAACTTCAGCCACTCTTCTTTTTTATTTCATTCTAATCCATCTATTGGCTATAGGCCACATTTATGTAATCTACATGTAATTAATTAAAACCAGTGGTATGACGTTGGGTATCCCTGATATTTCTAACTGTAATATTCTGTATAACTGGGCTTTCAGAGTAGAAACACGCTGTGATCATTACATATGTCTAGAGGTGGTCACTACTGATGTTATGAAATACTTTGCAGAATACACTAATATCAAAATCTTGCAGGATTAACCCTGTAGGATCTGAAATAAGATGTGGACGACATATAATGTAAAAATTCTTTAGTTACATTACTAAAAAGGAATTACAATGCTACCTTAAATTCAAAGCTTTTATCTTAAAAGCCCTTACATTTGAAATGGCGTTTTACAAGGGAAGTGCTGAACAAGGTAAAGTTTATTTTGGTGACGTCTATATTTTAAACTGTTGGCAGATGCCAATAACACATAAAATTTGAAAAACAGTACTTGAGCTTATATCATGACTCAGAATTCCCTTAAACATTTTGGGCTTAAATATTTTTATTCACATTGGTCATATCTTTTGACAATAGATAGTTTAAGCCATAACAATTATAGTGAGAAAATAGCTTACCGAGAACTTGGTGATTAGAAGACAGATAGCCTCCAGACTAATTTTCCTAAGTTTTATCACAATCTGTGGTGACAAGTGTTCCTATTCCATTGCAGAATCAAGTTTGTATTTAAATATAGTAACACTTCCTTTAGAGACTTTTGTTTATAGACTGGGTTGGGGTCCTATCATAATAACAAGTCAAACAAAAAGGATTTCTCACAGAAATCTTTCTCATATAATGAATAGGCTTGAGTATGAACTGTAAGTACATCCTACAGTGAACATATAATAAATGTTCTAAAGGTCATCACCAGTTTTATGAGTGATGTAGATTCTTAAACTGCTTGAAAATATACCATTTTCCAGTAGAGATTTCCGTAAATAAATCCTTTAATTTTAAGATGGTAGTATTCTAAAGAGGTATATTTTTAAATGATAAAATTCAAATAACACTACATTTTCTTTAGGTTTCATTAATACACTAGTCGAACAGCATATCTGTATAACTAATACTTCTAGAAGCAAAGTATTGGAATAGCATTGATTTGCACATTTTACACACTTATGTTATTTTTTAAATTAAATAGAATTGCTTGACAAAATTTTTAAGTCATAAAATATATAATATGCATATTTCATATAAAGACGATCTCAAGACATTTTATTCACAGTATACACTTTCAGAACATGTTCATAGCAATACAGTGATTAACATGAAAAGAAACCACTAGTGCTGCTTTGAGATAGTTCTCTGTGGCCTGGATTTCTTCTTCTTTCCTTTTTAAAGACCAAGTATCCTCTAATTTGTGGATATCTCCATGTTTTAGATCTCAATACCCGTTTGAATTAAATTTGCAGGGGAATAACTGCAGGATCCCCCCAAAGACAAAGTGTGGCCTTTATTTCCTTTCAAGTTGGCAGCATGTCCTTGTTTAAATGAAGCACTCAGAGACAGACTGTTCTCTTGCCCTTGGAAATGCTCATCTCTACAAACGCAGCAGCAAATACCTGCGAGTCATACAGGCCCTCACTGCTAGTCAGATGCACATTCCAAATGCCAAGCGCTACCTGATCATTTTCTCCCATCAGTAAAAATAAGAATTCTTTTTTCTTAAAAGTTAGATCCAGGGAATGTTTTTTACTCTATTTTTCCAACTCTTAGAAAACATTTTTAAAAGTTAACTTCAACAAATACTCTGTCAAAAACTCGTAACTCAGACAGTGTGACCAACCGTCAAGGTTTGCCCAAGACAGAGGGGTTTCTTGGGACATGAGACATTCAGTGCTAAAACCAGGGAAATAGTGGCAAACTGAGATAGTGGGTCACCCTATTCCACAATTTAAGTTGTGTTCCAGGAAAACAGAGTAAAAACTTACATGTTGGTCACTGGTCCAGCATTCAAAGTATTCCATTGTAGCTTTAACCTTTTTCATCACCAGATGAAAAGCCAATTAACACAACCCTTTTCACTGGTCTTTACTGTGCATATTAATAAACAGAAGCTGGGTGGAACATGAAGATATAATACAACAAACCACACTGGTTATTTTAGCCATTCTGCCTTCAGCCTTTTTCCTCCTGAAGAAATGGGACACGGATTGTTGGAATCTCACTGGTCACTGAGCCCTTTTCTTGCATCTTATGAAATTAAGTTAAGTGGCTATTTTTATAAAAGACTCAAAAGTATTCCCTTGGAAGGAATAGAAGTTTTTTTTTTTTTCCCCCAAAATTGATATTAAAGTTTCTCAGATTATAAGGAACTATCAGGTTTTTTGCATATAAGTTTGTATTTATTTTATTTTCCTGCATAATAATGCAGTTCTTTGAGGTGAGATTACAAACTCAAGCATGGGCTGACCCAAATGACTTTTTATCAACACCTGATTTAATTGTCATACTTTTTCTCGGAAGTGAATAGGTTTAGCACTCACACTTTTTCCTAAATGGAGAGTTATCCTACAGAAAGGAATAAGAAGTAAATAAGTTAGGTCTTAAAATTCTAATGTGATTATAGAGAATTCTAGAATGTAGGATGCAGACCATGCAATCCACGGCTTTCAAGCATACAAATGAAACTCTTCAATTAGAGTTGGTCCGCCCTTTTTGATATTGAAGGTTCTTGGGTGGCACAAATGATTTGGGCTCGACCACTAACCTAAACGTTGGCTATTCAGACCCGTTTAACTGTCGTCCTTCTTGTAAATCAGAAAAAATCTTACTGCTTTTGTTGTTGAAATCACAATACTATCTTGCTATCTTTTAATTAATGGTAATGATAACCACTGTAAACACATAAAAAGACACAGATAAAGTAATTACTTCAGGAGGTACCTACGCTAGGGTCTAGAGCTATGATTCTCAACGGGATGATTTAGTCTCTCAGGACATATTTTGCAACATCTGAACACATTTTTGATTGTCACAATTTGGGGGTTGCTACTGGCATTTAGTGGGTAGAGGCCAAGATCCTACTAAACATTCTATAGTGTATAGGACATCCCCTGACAACAAAGAATTATCTGACCCAAAATGTCAAGAGTGCCAAAGCTGAGAAACCTTGCTATAGAAGAATACTTAAAATGGTGAAATATACATTTTTAAATAGTAAAATATATTAAATTTATAAAATACAATTCAGAAAAATATGGATTTACTGTGTATTCATTCAGCATAAGCTTTACATTTGACCTACAATTTTTGTTTTAAATTGAATAGCCTCATGATATTGCATGTTGTTATTGTGTGCCTTAACGTCGATTCTAACTCATAGCAACCTTATGTGACAGAGTAGAACTGTCCCATAGGGTTTCCAAGGCTGTGATCCTTACGGAAGCAGAAAGCAGGCTGCTACATCTTTCTCCCCAGGAGTGGCTGGTGGGTTCAAACCACTGACCTTTTGGTTAGTAGCCTAGTGCTCACTTAACCACTCTGCCACCACGGCTCCTTGATATTACATAGTAGGCAATACAGTAAATCTGATTTTATTACTTAAATCTAGACAGGGAGGTACAGTATCATAATTTCAGTGGAAAATACGTAAATAACATTAAACAAGTTCATTGAAAACTCACTTAAAGGTGTTTGTTAGTATTATGCTATTATATTTCATATTCCACCTTTCCGTTTTCTTTTACATATAGATTTGCCTGCATAGTTGAAGGTGTTATGGTCAGAGGAAGAACTCTGTTCCGGGAGACAGAAAACCTGGGTTCCGGTCTTGACTGGAGTACTGTATTCGTTTCTTGGTGTGGCTGTAACACAGTACCAGAAACTGAGTGGCTTATAGAACAGAGATTTATTTTCTCACAGTTGTGGAAGCTAGAAGTCTGAATTTAGGATGCTGGTGGACCATGTTCTCTCTGAAGGCTCTAGGGGAAAATTCTTTGTCTTGCCCAGCCTCTGGTAGCTCCAAGTGTGCCTTCGCTTGCAGCAGCAGCATAACCCCAGTCTCTGCCTCTGTGATCACATGGTACTCTTCCCTCTGTGTGTCTCTTCTCCTCTTTATAGGGAACCACTCAGGTTGGATTAGTACCCCGCTACTCGGGTATGACCCCTTGTTAACTGATAACATCTTCAGAGACCTTATTTCCAAACAAGGTCACATTCACAGGTATGGCAAGTTAGGACTTCAATGTCTTTTGGGGGAACACATTCAATCCATAACAGCTAATTATCAGGTTAAGGGGCCTTGGGTGATTGCACTAACTTTTCTGACCTGCAGGATCTCATGAATCAAATGGGGGATACTAACGAAATAATAGATGTGAAAATCTTTTAAAGAGTGAAGCTCTGTACAAATGTGAGGATCTTCTTTATCATTCACACTGAGCTAGTTAAGGAGCAGGTTGAGAGGGAGGAAGGCCTCTGCTGGGTTGCCTCTCCTTTAGAAAAGTATGTTCCAGTCTCTGAAGTAGCTCAGGTGACTGGGCCTGTCTGTAGTTTTCTTGGCCACCTGTCCCCTGACTTTACCACTGTACTTGGGCTCTCCTGGACACACCTAAAGTTCTTTTTCCAATCTTTATGTGACTATAGTTATATTCAATATGAATCAGACTGCAGTGCAGCTATTGTGCTGTTTGAGTGAGGTTGAGTCCTAGTTAGGACAAGGAGGCCCTTGTTTGAGACGGCTGGTCTGGGGCAAGAATTCTGCTACACGAGTATTTTGAGGTCAGGGGAGAGGTGAGCCAAGTGTATTTTCTAGGCCCAAATATGGTGAATTCAGGAGGACATGCTGGACTGAGAGTCCTCACGGAGTGGCTGGGTCCCCCAGGAGCTGTGCTTGCCCACTCGCTCATTGATGAGTTGGGGTAGTTGTGAGGAGCAGCCGGGGGACTACGTTATGTCCTGGAGACCGACACGCTGGTGTCGTTTGATATTGGAAGGAGTAAAAAGCGAACCAAGGGGTATAATGAAAACCAAAGTCAAATACTCTTTCCTGGGAATAGCCATGGTGGGAGTGAGTGGAGGGGTTTGAATGGAAACATCTCTGGAATAGAGCAAAAACCTTGAATTGCAAATATAACCTCCTTTCTTCTTCTTAAAAAAAAAAAAAAATCAATTTCAAGATAATAGGGAACTGGACACAGAGAAGTTGAATGTCATCTTGGAAAGAATGTTGGACCTGTAAGACCTGGCTTGAGTCTCCACTGGCTCTTAGCCTTAGATCCATTTGTCTAAAATGATAATAATAACAATTTTTTACCAACTCACATGGCTGATGGGTAGATCAAAGAAATAATGTATATAACAGTGTTTTTAGCACTAGAACTATCTATAAATCTCCCTCCTGTATGTTTCTTTTCTCTCTTCCTCTTCTCCCTATTCTTCTCTTCCCATCTCTTCTCTTTTCTGTAACTTCCCTCTCTCCCCTCCTCCTCACCATTATCACTGATGGAAATTGAAAGGGCCTTGTTGCAAACTAATGCCATATTTTTGCTGCTTCCTTTCAGGTTTAATGTGTTTTGCAAGACTTATTAGCATAAAAGATTAAGTTAATGGGTAACCTTGAGGTTAAATGACACAAAATAATGCACCTTATATTAATCTACTAGTGATATTGCTCTTAAAGTACCAATGCACATCTATGCACTTATACACACTTTGGGATACACTGTTTCAAATTCAATTCCTTTATGGCTGCTAACAATTCTGACCTAATTGGTAGGCTGCACACGTGGGTAACATGGCAGCAGGGCTTTGAGGTCACTCTAAATCATAACCAGGAAAAGAATTATAGTTTTCTTTTAGAAATATGCTCCTCTGTCAGGCTGATAACAAATAGAATTATAGAAGTCCTTTGTTTGTCCTTGTTGGTTATATTGTCAAAGGCAGCTTATTCAAATGCTTCTTTGATATACTGATAGGTATTGAATATGTTTGGATGCATGAAGCCAAACAGGGTTAAGGCTTATAACAAAGTGGCTGATTGGTCATGACATTATTTTCTGATATAGAAAGCAGCTGGCCATTGTGCTGCCTTAGTCCTCCCCATGGTCTAGTGTATTCATTTTCTATTGCTGCTGTAACAAATTACCACAAACTTGAACAGCAGAAATTTATGATCTCACAGTTCTTTAGGTCAAAAGTCTGCCACAGGTCTCCCTGGGCTAAAATTAAGGTGTTGGCAGAGCTGTGTTCCTTACTAGAGGCCGTAGGGTAGAATCTGTTTCCTTCCCTTTTTCAGCTTCTAGAACCTGCTCACATCTTTCGTTCATGGCCCCCTTCTTCCATCTTCATAGCCAACGACATTGGATCAAGTTTTTTCTCTCACTGTCTGATTCTGTCCTATTGGAACTGGTTCCCTGATTTTAAGGACATATATGATTAGATTAATCCTGGATAATCACCTTAAGGTCCTTAACCTTAATCACATTTGCAAAGTCCCTTTTGCCAGGTAAGGTAATATCTTCACAAGTTCAGGGGATTGGAGCATGGACATTTTGGGAGGACCATTGTTCCGCCTACCACATCTGCCAAATATATCCATATTTACCTGTTGGAAATAGCTGGAATATTTTTCTTTTTGAAGCATTCCAACCATGCTCTTATTTTTCATAATTTCATTTTTTAAAAAAACTGGCTTCCTGAATTTTCTCTGTTCTCTGTTTTATTCTCTCAAAGTATGTTTTTGTTGGTGGTCAATTCCTCATTGATTCCCCTTCTCCCTTTGCCCTATTTTCTGTTAAAAGGTTTGCAGGTCAGTCCTAATCCTCTAACCCTACCAGGTTCCTTTATATCCCAGATGTCATCTTTCTTCCTCTTCCCTGCTACATATCTACTCCTTTGCTACCCTTCTCATCTTTTCAGTACGTATCCCTCTAGATTCCTGTTTTGTGTCTGTCCCAGAAATAGGTCAGGAAAAGATGGAAACTGACTAAAGTCACCCTTCTTCTCCCAAGTGAACACATATAATCCCACTATTTTTCACTACAGGTGATATCACTGTATGGCTTTCATCAGAAACACATCTGTCAAATGACTGCATTTTGCCCTTTGGGGAGGGGCTGGATTAAAAGATATTCTACATAATTCATCTCATTTCTGATTAATTCAATGTGTATTTCTATTTGTGATTATAGATTTTAGTTGTTTATGAAGTTACCATCATGTTCGTAAAGACAACATTTTTATAATCTTTAAATTGTTCTGTCAAAAAAAGGGAAAATCTCAATAGCCTGGGTTGCATTTTATACAAGTTCAGGTAATGAATATGCCTGCCCTAGTTTAAAATGTTATGTTGACATTTTTGGAGAAGAAAATTTTCTAGCATTTCAAATGCATCCTTAAAAATATTCTATAACATGTAACTTTTAATCTACATTAGAAATCAACTGCAAGATTTTTTTTTTTTTTCCATCTAGGCTGTTATGGCTAAAAGTGTATATTCTCCTCTCACCTACATATAAATCTGTCTGGAAAAAAGTGCCTTTTTTCAGCAATTATTTAAGAAAGAAAGATTTTAAATGTTCATAAACCAAACCAAACCCGTTGCCATGGAGTCGATTCCAACTCATAGCGATCCTATAGGACAGAGCAGAACTGCCACAGAGGGTTTCCAAGGAGCAGCTGGTGGATTCAAACTGCTGACTTTTTCATCAGCTGCCAAGCTCTTAACCACTGTGCCACCAGGGCTCCAAAATGTTCATAGTTACCCCCAAATATGGATTATTTTCAAGAGTATGAATTTGGAGGGATTATATAGATATGTAGTAGATTTTCTAGAAATCAGCAGTAAATAACCTATACGTACAAAGCTATCTCCTAGTGCTGCTATCATTTATCTTTCTTTAAAAATTTTACATCATTCAGAGGCGGGGCCAAGATGGTGAAGTAGTCAGACACTTCCGGTGGACTCTCTTACAACAAATACCAAAAAAACAAGTGAATCGATTATACATGGCAATCTGGGAGCCCTGAACATTAAAGGCAGAGTTGAGGAACTGAACTGAGTGGCAGGGGGAAGGAGAGATGGTTTGGAAGCAGAGAAGAGTTGCCAGACCTGACCTGGCGAGAACCTGAGCCCTTCAGGCCTGAGCACCTCTGGGGTGAGCGGTGAAGCAGGCAAGCGGCAGTGCTCAGGAGGTGCGTTTTCCATACCAGGAGAAACCTAGTGCCAGAGAGTCTACACAGCCACCCAGAACCAGTGAGAAGCAGCCCTGGATCGGCAAAAGATAAGTAAGTGTGTATGACCTACTGCACGGATCAAAAACACCCCCCTTAGGGAAAAACCTCTCTCCCATTTACCTCCCCGCTCCCTGGTCTGCACTGGGTCCTGGACCAGCTTCAGCAATTGCTGAGCCTCCAGGCTGGAAGTAGGATCCATCACACACCCGGAGCCATTCTCCCTGCCCTGGAGAGTGAACAAATTAACAAATGGGAAAAAATTAACAGCCAGCTCCCGTAAGCAAGGAACCCAGGGTAGGCACAGCTCCTTTGCCTAGGCACAGGCATAAGGGATCCATAGACTTTAAGTGCCTTTCCCCCTGCATAGACTTGTGTGGTCCCATCTCAACAGTGTAGAAGTCTAACATTGACTGTTTCAGCTGTGAAGTGGTAGGTTCTTGACATTTGACACAGCTATGCCCATTCAGCAGGGTCTTCATCTACCCACATAAGGAGCCTGAGGACTGGTGGCTCCACCCACGCCACCTAGCCACCTGTGATAGGGGCCCATGAATAAGAGGTGCCCCCCAGTCCTTACAGCCAACAGCATTAGGTGCTCATAGTCCAGCTGCAAAACCCACCCAACTACGCGCTCTAGGGAACAGGGACATGCCTTCCTCCTGGACACTCTGGGGTGGCCATCAGTCCCCTGCCTTGCTCAGAATGTGTCCCCCGCTGCAGCCAGATGCCTATGCCTACACCAATCACCCATGCCTGTCTAGGACTGTAAGTGAGAGCCTACACCACACACTTGGTGGCTATCTACCTGGGCACCTGAGGTGAATCCATACAGGAAGAGTGGGTGGACTCCTAAGCTCACATATCTAGTAACAGATCTAACCACCTGGTGACAGGACGTTAGAGCTTCAAAGTTGCCAATAATCAAACTAGCTCATACAAGCAGCCTATGTGGGCATATCAAAACAAAACAAGAAGCTAGGGCACAGTAAGCAAACATAAGATAAATAAATATAATAACTTATTGCTGGCTCGGAGACAACAGTCAATATCAAATCACATAAAGAGACAATCCATGATGGCTTCAGCAAGCTCCCAAAATAAAGAACCTAGAAATTTTCCAGAGGAGGAAAATTTCTTGGAATTACTAGAGGCAGAATACAAAAGATTAATATACAGAACTCTTCAAGAAATTAGGAAGGAAATTAAGCAAAATGCAGAACACACAATAGAGGAAATAAAAAAGATTAGAGAAGAGCACAAGACAAATTTAACAGGCTGCAAGAATCCATAGAGAGACAGC
>NW_004444189.1:444370-489793 GCF_000243295.1 Trichechus manatus latirostris
TGTACAATTCAGTGACATCGATTACATTCTTCCAGTTGTGCTGCTATTCTCACTTTAGATGAAGGTTTACAGAACAAAATAGTTTCTCATTAAACAGTACACATATTGCCCTATGAAAATGGTTAACAACCCCACTACATGTCAACACTGTCGTTACTCAACCTTGTGTTCCCTATCACCAGTTTTCCTGTCCTCTTCTTCCTTCTAGTCCTTGTCCCTGGACTGCTGTGCCTCATTAGTCCAGTTTTGTTTTATAGGGCTGTCCAATCCCCAGCTGCAGGTGAACCTCGGGAGTGACTTCACCACTGAGCTAAAAGGGTGTCTGGGGGCCATACTCTAGGGGTTTCTCCAGTCTCTGTCAGGCCAGTAAATCTCGCCTTTTTTTGTGTGTTAGAATTTTGTTCTACATCCTTCTCCAGCTCTGTCCAGGACCCTGTGTTGAGATCCTGGTCAGAGTAGTTAGTGGTGGTAGCTGGGCACCATCTAGCTGTACTGGACTCAGTCTGGTGGAGGCCTTGGTAGCTGTGGTCCATTAGACCTTTGGACTAATCTTTTCTTTGTATCCTGTTCTCTTTATTCTCCCCTGCTCCCGAAGTGGTGAGACCAGTGGAGTATCTTAGATGGCTGCTCACAGGCTTTGAAGACCCCAGACCCCAAGGTAGAATGTGGAACATTGTCTTTATAAACTGTGTTATGCCAGTGGAGCTAGATGTTCCCCAAGACCATGGTCCCCATAACTAGGCTGTAATCTTTATGGGAGCAGATCGCCAGATCTTTTCTTCTTTGGAGCCACTGGGGAGTTAGAATAGTGGACCTTTCAGTTAGCAGCTGAGCATTTAACCATTGCACCACCAGGGCTCCTTATAGCTTCATTAGAACCAATTGACTGTAGGAGGTGTAGGGTATACCATTAATGTAGTAGGTGCATGGTATGTTCAAGGATCTCAGATAAGTTCTATCCAATGGTAACTAAAATAAAACCAGATGATCCCCAGAATATAAAATGTTTATCAAATGTAGCAGTGGGTTACTAGAAATTCTAAAGTTGAGTGCACATAAAAATCACCCAGGGTGTTTGTTAAATATGAGGATTTTTGGCTCAAGGAGGGGTTTAAGAATTTCCACTCTGGCAATTCAGATGCTGGAGGTTTCTGGACTGCTGTTTGAAACTCTGGGTTAGGTCAAGTTAAGGAAAGGTGAAAAGGACCCTTATGCACTCAACTGGGGAAAAGAGATGGCCTTAGGTTTGGAGTGCACTAGTGGGGACAGGGTGATTCTGGGGAGAGCTGGTGACAAAGTACACAGGAGTGGCAGTGACACTAGGGCCCTCCGCCCCGTCAGCCCTCCCCAGTTTTTATAGGGACAATTGATCTTTCTCAAAGTTGTTGGGAGTGTTTAGCGAATACAGCTTCAAGTCAAACCCCTGTGCCTCCCACTGGCACACCCCCTCATATAGATATTCTGGAAAATTTCATGGACATAGCTTCTTCAGAACAAATTGTAAGGACCCTCAATAGGGAGCAGACTTGTCCTAACTGCACGGACTTTGTCCTTACAAAGGAGTAAATCAGGAACAGCCAAGTGCCAGCCTGGTATGCCTGACAGGTCCCTCTCCAAGGCCACCGAGTGACTTAACTGGTTACTCAGGAGTCAGTTCCAACTCATGGTCACCTCATGAGTGTCAGAGTAGAACTGTGCTCCATAGGGTTTTCAGAGGCTGATTTTTCAGAAATAGATCACCAGGCGTTTCTTCTGAGGCACCTTTAGGTGGACTGAAACCTCCAACCTTTGGAGTACATTAGCCGTTCATACCACCTAGGTACTCCACTAAGTGGTTTACCCAGATTTAAATTCTAACACTAATTTTTTAAAAAACGTCAGTTCAGTTCCACAACTAGAGATTAACTCAGAGTTATCCCTTTAGTTAGAAGACTTTCAGAGTAGAATCAGTTAACTGATCACCAAATAGGGAAAGAGAAGGATACGGATTCTCTCTTGCTCAGATATGGCTTCTGATAGCAGCCACAGAGAGGAAGACGGTGCAGCAGGTGGAGACTTGCTGGGCAGTCAGGGAAGGGACTTTTTTCCTCTAGGGTGGGCCCTCTGTGCTGTCAGTGGGGCTGCCACTTACAGACACTTCGTGGAGGCTTTGCAGACAGCTCAGCTTTCCATCATTTCTGAGCATTTTGTTTGTTTCAGTTTTTAATACAACTGACTTCTTAGAAGGCCTTTCCTTCCTAGGGAATTCATTAATCAAGGTAATACTCCATTGAGTTCCGTAAACACATTCTTATGAAAGAGCAATTCTTTCATTAACTAAAAATGTAATCATTTTCACTGTTGTACATGAGTGCTTCAAAGCACCATTGTTGTTGTTCACATCAATTAATCCAGGTAACTGGGAAATGTGAGTAACATAGGACTAAAATATACCCCAACTGATTTTACAAGACTAAAAAAAAAAAAAAAAGTGCAAAGATAAGATATCTAAACTCATGTTGTGTTAAGCATGTTAAAAACTTGCTTCATAGGAAAAAAATCACAGTGCAGAAGAGAGGACTGTCAAATCTTTTTAGAATGAAGTCATTTTATTCCATAAAACTTACTCTAACTTGGTAAGTTTTGAGTAGCTGCTTCTTTGTACTGGCCAGTGGAATATACCTGGAAAAAATACCTCCTTCAGGTATGTAGAATGCCACGTTAGCTAAGGAATATGGGAAAACAAATTTTGATAAATCTTTTTTGTTGTTAAAATGTTTTTATTGTCTCTCTAAAGATGGATATTGAATTTCAAACAGAAAATATTTATTAGATCTAATTAATAACCTGTGAATTCAAAGTTCAGTTTATAACTAATCAGAAAAAAGAAAGAGTTGGCTATTAGATGGTCATTTGGCAGTCTTTAACAAATTGGCTAAGACAAACAAAATTCACTTTCATGAGGCTTTAAAGACAGTTACAACAGAAAGCTTCTGAATTAATTAGAGATAGTTGAAGTGATAATCAAGTAAAGTCTTTTGTAGGAAAATAAAATTGATCTACCTCCCACGTACCATGCTCCCCAACAAATTCTTTCAGTATTTAAAAAAATTAAAATGTAACTCAAATACCATAACATTCACTCTCTTAAAGTGTAAAATTTAGTATTTCACAAAGTTGTACAGCCATCAAACCAAAACCAAATTCATTGCTGTGGAGTCAGTTCTAACTCATGGCGATCCCGTGTGTTACAGAGGAGAACTGCACACCATAGTATTTTCAAGGCTGTGACCTTTCAGAAGCAGATCGTCAGGCCTGTCTTCTGAGGCGCCTCTGGGTGGGTTAGAACCACCAACCTTTTGTTAGCAGTTGAGCACTTAACCGTTTGTGCCACTCAGCATTCACTGTGTTGTTATTGGATGCCATAGAGTCAATTCTGACTCACAGCAACCCCACAGGACAGAGCAGAACCTGCCCTTAGTGTTTCCTAGGCTGTAATCTTTATGGGGGAGCCCTCGTGGTGTTGTGGTTAAGCATCTGGCTGCTAACCAAAAGCTTGGCAGTTCAATCCACCACCCGCTCCTTGGAAACCCTATGGGGAGGTTCTACTCTGTCCTATAGCGTCGCTATGAGTCGGAATCGACTCGATATGGGAGCTGATTGCCATGTCTTTTCACTATAGGGTCACAGAAGTCTTTGCCAAACTAAGTGTTTTTTTCAGACAAACCTGAATTTTCCTCAGCTTCTACTTTTAAATCTAAATGTAGGTCTTTAGTATATGTACCCTGCTAAAGAGAATCATCTTTCCTGAATAAAAAAGATAACTTTATCTTTCCAGACTAAAAAAATAAATTTCAATTTTGATTCTGTAATCTATCATATTCACTCTATCTCCCAGTTTGATGTCATCTGCCTCCGAGAGGATAAAATGTAAATGTACATTTGCCCTTTTAATGCAATTTTATGTTAGTGAGGAAGAAAAAATATCCAGTATGTCTAATTATTTATCGGGAAAATTTTGTTCTTCTAATTCAAGATTCTAAAATATCATCCCTCCCCACCCCACCACGTTTTCCAAAGATGTATAAGGATTTTCTTAGGTAGCCTTGGGAAAAAAATACATCATCATTTAATATACGTGTCCTCTGCTTGATATGTCTCCCTGATCCCCACAGACCAGCTTACGTGCCCATGTTATCTGGTCTTGTAGCATCCTGTACCTCTAGTATCAAAGAGGTTGCCACATTTTATATAATAGCTTATATAATTGTCTTTCTCCCTTTGTTATTGTTGTTATTAGTTGAAATTGAGTCGGCTCCAATTAATGGTACTGTCAAATACAACAGAATGAAGTGTTGCCTGGTCCTGCACCATGGCTGTTGGTATGTTTGAGTCTATTGTTGCGACTATTCTCTCAATCTACTTCATTGAGGGTTTCCCTAATTTTCCCTGACCCTCTAGTTTAGCAAACATCATGTCCTTTTCTAGCCATTGGTCTTTCCTGATGACGTGTCCGAAGTAAGCAAGTTGAAGTCTCACCATCCTTGCTTCTAAGGAACATTCTGGTTGTATTTTTTCTCACTTATCTTCTCCCTTATCAGTCTACAAACTCTGTTGTACTCAGTATTTCAATAGCCTAGCACATTGCCTGGCTGAAATTTTATTTGAGTCAAATCTACTTTCGATCAATTATGTAATATGTTGTTTGTGTGTTGTGTGCTGTTGAGTCAGTTCCAACTCATAGTGATCCTATATGACAGGGTAGAACTGCCGCATAGAGGTTTTTTGGCTGTAATCTTAACAGGAGCAAATTGCCAGGTCTTTCTCCCAAAGAGCCTCTGGGTAGGTTTGAACCACCGACCTTTTGGTTAGCAGCCAAGCACTTAACCACTGCACCACCAAGGCTCCTTGTATATAATATGTATAAGTACTATGTTCTTTTATGAAGTTCCACCATTGTGTCAGTAACTAAAACAGGAGCACACTTACATCTCAAAGTAACAAGAGAAGTTATGTCAGGGAAGGTTAAGGCAGCCAACAGATTGAATTATTTCTCTGATATGATCATTTTAGGTTTACCAGAAACAAATTAAATAATTACTTATAGTCAGCAAGATTTAAAATCTATTGTGTAGAATATAACCATTTATCAATAAATAAAACATTAATTTGAAATTTCATCATTCCAAGATTTATTTTTATTTTTTGCCTTGAAACTTGTACATGACTCTAGGCTGCAATGCTGAGTCAGTTGGAGCACGTTAGGCACTATTTAAGGGGTTTTATTCCTAAAACATGAAAACGATCTTATTAAAAGCTACTCACACCTCGAAGGAGGTCCCACAGTGGGAAGCCTGAGGAGAGTGTTATGGTGAGAATGCAGTATAACTTGGTTTTTAAAAAGTCCACTCTGCAAGACATCCCCACGATATAAATATTCCTAATTAGCACAGAATTTCAGTTCCTTCATACAAAACGCTGCGCTGCGATTTATGGTTGCTTAAAATTATCTTAACTTGTCCCATTTGGCAAATTAAGCCAGGGTCTTAGGAAATGTGGAGCTGTAGTATACAGGAATGTGGGCAGGCTATGGGTGCTCCCTCTAGTTCTCACAGAGCCTATTTTTGGTGACCTTACACTGAGTTCTTATGTTTAAATGTATCATCAGATACAACAGCCAGCTACTGGCTGCCTGGACAGAGAAACTTCTGGAACACCAACACAGAAAAATGCAAGAAGTAGAAAACTAACAACACTGAAGTTTGCTGAACATACATTCACATGAGCGACCCTCATGAAAAGCAAGTTTCTTATTAGCAGATCCTGAGGAGACAAAGGAAATCCTGGTTACGTAGTGGTTAAGAGCCGCAGTTCCTAACCAAAAGGTTGGCAGTTCAAATCCACCAGGTGCTTCTTGGAAACTCTATGGGGCAGTTCTACTCTGTCCTATAGGGTCACTTCGAGTTGGAATGATGGCAACGGGTTTGGGTTTTTGTTAAGGAGACGAAAATACTGTTCCTATCTGCTTTCCATCATTTGGTTAGCTATTGGTTGCCATGAAAAATAAAATATGTCTCTATTTCTTGAACCCACCCAATATTTTTAGTATCTTTACATCTACATTTATGCTGTCAAAAAGTTAATAATATGAAACATTTATTATAAATCCTGAGTTTTATCTTCTGAGTTATAGCAGCAATTATTAAGAATCCATATGCATATGCTACGTTAGAAATTTACAGTCAAATAGACATTATTAGATAAGAAAGATTTTTTTCTCCCACCATAAAAAAATAAAATAAAAAAGTAGAAGAATTAAGAAAATGAAAACAAAAATTACACTAAAAAAGCACCATAAGGATTGGAAAACTGTCAAGAAAGTGTGGAAGAGGGAGAAAACAAATGAGGATAAAGATAAAGAGAACAAGGACTAAGAATATAAATAAATCAAGAAATGATTGCATGTAACAAATGATAGTCTATGATTCAAACAGGCCTGCATATCTAGAGGACTACCAGAATTCTATTCTAATGAAGGACCAAGGCACCTCCTGGGAAACAGCTCACTTTAGGCTGAGAGTCATATAACCCCAGCTTGGCGAAAGATTAGTGCTAGAGTATGAGTAGTGGGATGTACATGCATAGTACCCTTGGACTGGTCGCCATGGAATCATGCCTAAACCCTAACAGGAAAGAAGCCTGAGAATGAACACTGGAAGAGTTGTTTTCATAAAGATCTGTTAGAGACAGTAAGAGCACACTGCCACACTGCATTGGAATCAGCCTAACGAAGTGTACAATGAAGGGGGTGCCCTACTTCATAGGAGAATCCGTTGTGACCTCGTGGAGCTGAAAGAGTTGCATCATTGGCAGCTTCAGCAATTTTGGTGCATTTGTTTCAGTAGAGCTATCATGTTACTACATTATCAGTGCAGGTGGTGCTGGCGGGCTTTGACAGTATATGGAGATGGTCCTGTACCCATGGAGGCAGCAGAGGGGTTACAAGGATACCTTCATAGAAGCTCCATGGATGCTTCAAGCTTCAGCAGCAAATCTCAGAAAGGGGAAAATGGTGTGCATCACATAATAATTATGAGAATCATGTTCTTGAGCACATGTGAGACAACTTTTTGAGTTCTTGAAATTAGTGAGAAGGATAAGTTTTGAAAATGGACTTGAAAATAGTCACAGTTATGTCTGGGGTGTGGGTTATGAGTAGGGTAAAGTAATTTATCATTCAAACAGGGATACCTTTGAGAGTAAAAGTGTGCTACTAATAATTATGCTAAGACAACAGATGTAAACTGGGACTGTCCTGGACAAACTGAAATGTGTAGTCACACTATGAGGGAGGTTTACTTTCAACTCTGTTAGTTTGGAAATATTTGAAATTTTACGTTAAGCATGTATTGTTTTTAATCAGAAAAATATGTAAATTTATGTAACTTACATATTTAAATGAAGGAAAGGGAATAGAAATCCCAGAGAGTGACAAGACAAAGATAGAAGCATGTTTGCGTTGTTCTGGTGACCCCCGTTCCCCACATCCCACGGCCACATTGTAGTCTAGGAAATTATGTCTTTAAAACATTCATTATCCACTGGTAATCCCGAAGCGGCCTGCCTTGCTTAGCATGATCACACAGTCCCAGTATTTCTTGTGTGCCCCACTTTAGTTATTTGATTTTACTCTTTCTTGTCTTCTGTCTGAGATAGTAGCCTCCTAAGGTCCAAAGGGACTTTGTATGTTAAAGCCTGAGGGCCAGGGAACACTTCCCAACTCATTTTTTGAGACCAGTTTACTTTGATTCCAAAACCAGACAAAGATATTACAAGAAAACTACAGACCAATATCTCTTATGAATGTAGGTAAAAAATTCTCAAAAAAATACTAGCAAACCAAATCCAACAACATATAAAAAGTGTTATACACCATAACCAAGTGGGATTTATTCTAAGAATGCAAATTGGTTCAATATCCAAAAATCAATTAATGAAATACATCATATCAATAGAACAAAAAACAAAAAAAAAAATCACATGATCATCTCAGTAGATGCAGAAAAAGCCAATTTCTTCATAGAAATTGACAAGCTGATTCTAAAATTCATATGGAATTGCAAAGGACACAGAATAGCCAAAACGATCCTGAAAAAGAACAAAAAGTAAGACTCACACTTCCTGATTTCAAAACTTACTACAAAGCAATGGTAATCAAGACAGTGTGGTACTAGCACAAGGATAAATACATAGATCATTGAAATAGAATTGAGAGTCTAGTAATAAACCCATATATCTGTGATCAATTGATTTTTGACAACAGTAACAAGACCATTCAATAGGGAAAGAATATTCCTTTAAACAAATGGTTCTGGGACAATTAGACAACCCCACAGAAAAGAATGAAGTTAGGCCTTCACTTCACACCATATATAAAAATTAACTCAAAATGGATCAAAGATCTAAATGAAAGAGCTAAGACTATAAAACCCTTAGAAGAAAACATAGGAGCAAATTTTTTCTGACTTTGGATTTGGCAAAGCATTCTTAGATATAACATCAAAAACACAAGCAATAAAAGAAAAAATAGATAAATTGAACTTTGTCAAAATTAAAAGCTTGTACCAGACTTAGTGGCCTAACAGAGACTGGAGAAGCCCCAAGAGTATGGCCCCCGGACACCCTTTTAGCTCCGTGATGAAGTCACTCCTGAGGTTCACCCTTCAGCCAAAGATTAGGCAGGCCCATAAAACAAAATGAAACCAAAGGGGCACACCAGCCCAGGGGCAAGGACTAGAAGGTAGGAGGGGACAGGAAAGCTGGTAATAGGGAACCCAAGGTTGTGAAGGGGAGAGTGTTGACATGTCATGGAGTCGGTAACCAGTGTCACAAAACAATATGCCTACTAATTGTTAATGAGAAGCTAGTTTGTTATGTAAACCTTCATCTAAAGTACAATAAAAAAAAAATTAAAACCTTTTATGCTTCAAAGGGTACCATCAAGAAAATTTCATGAAAACCCACATAATGGGAGAAAATCTTTGTAAATCATGTATCTGATAAGGAGCTTATATTTAAAATATATAGAGAATTCTTATAAATCAATAATAAAAAGACAAATAACCCAATTAACAAATATGAGAAGATCTGAATACACATTTAATGAAAAGATGCTCAACATCGTTAGCCATCAGGTAAATGCAATATAAAGCTACAATGAGACACCACTTCACACCCACTAGGATGGCTAGAATAATAAAAATAATGATAATAATAAAACAGAAAATAAGTGTTGGCAATGATGTGGAGAAGTTGGAACTTTCATGCACGATTGGTGGGAATATAAAATGGTACAGATGCTTTGGAAAATAGTGTGGCAGTTCCTCAAATGATTACACATAGAATTACCATATGACCAAACAATTCCACTCCTAGGTATATACCCAAGAGAAACGAAAATATATGCTCACACAAAAACTTGTACAGGAATGTTTATAACAGTATCATTCATAATAGCCAAAGGGTGGAAACAATCAAAATGACCATCAATAAACAAATAAACAAAATATAGTATATCCATAAATGGAATATTATTCAGCTATAAAAAGGAATGAAGTACTAATACATGCTACCACTGGGATGAACCTTGAAAACATTATGCTAAGTGAAAGGAGCCAGCCACAAATGTCTACATATTATATGGAAGTCCAGAATAGGGATCTATAGAGACAGAAAGTAGATTAGGGTTGCTTAGGGTTGGGGATAGGGGTGGGGGGGGGGGGCAGTGTAAATGGGAGGCCAGGGATATAGCTAAACAGTAGGGAGTTTCTTTTTGAGATGATTAAAATGTTCTAAAATTGATCGTGGTGATGGCTGCACATTTCTGTGAATATACTAAAAATCATTGAATTGTACACTTTAAATGGGTGAATTGTATGATATGTGAACTGTATCCCAATAAAACTGTTAAAGAAAAAGTCTAGGGGCCAACTTCAAAAACACAATGTTTCCTTATCTCAGCCAGCCACATCAGTTCTGTGAAGATACTAATGACAGAATATTTCTTTATAAATAGAATATATATATATATATATATATATATATATATACACTGTATACAGCAAAACCTGTAAGAACTGGAACTCAACAGGACTGCTTTGTTTTTTTGGGTCTTGCAAGTTTTCTGCCTTTGACAGGGTGCAGCTTATGACATTTCTATAGCTTGTTTTAGTGGAAAATATTTGAGTTTTCTTTGTCTGACAAGCTTCTACCTTACACAGGTCCTGGCTTTCGCAGATTTTACTGTATATTTAGAGTACTTGTATATTTTTCTTTATAAATTAAAGATCAAAATTCTAATTTGTTCCTAATTCACAAAGAATTGACTTTTTTTTTAATTTGAGGTTTTGACATTAGTGAATTCTAACATCTAGCTGGAAGTTTCCATTGCAAAGTGTATTTGTTTTGTTTTGAACTCTTTCCAAGTGGCTTTATAACTTTTTAACAATTTCAGCAACTGAGAAATTGAACTCTTCCTCTGTCCATAGGGCAGGTACGGATAGAACTATGCACTCTTCTGGCATTGTCCCAGCCTACTTCTTCAGCTAATGCTTTTATTAGAGAGATGTGACTTTGGCAACTCAGCTCATAGTACCCATGAAGGTACAAATAAAAGTGGAGCCAATGACATATATGACAGCAGATATGCTACCAATTCTATGGCCATAACTCTGATACATCTAGAAAAGTTGAGAAACAGCTATCGGTTGTAAAAAGAAAGGCCCAGCAGGAGAGGTAGCTGACTCTCTGGTCTGATTTAAGATTTCTGACAAAAGCCTTTCTAGAAATTCTCTTCATTAATCCTTGCTGTAATCTAAACTCTAAGAGGGCAGGGATCTTTGTGTTTTTGTTTACAGGAGTATCCCCAGGACCTGGGACAGTGCCTGTCACATAGTAGAAGCTTAAAAATATTTTTCAAATAAATATTATTTCTTCATCTTTAAAATGTGGATATCAATAGTACCTGTGTCTGGAATTGATACTCAGCTGGCTTCCATTCTGGTATATAATTTCATTGTCACAGGGTTGTTTGAGTATTTCATGAATTAATATATGTAAAGCACTTACAATAGGACCTGACACATAGTAAAACTAAACCAATCCAAACTCGTTGCCGTAGAGTCGATTCCAACTCATAGCAACCCTATAGGACAGAGTAGAACAGCCCCATAGGGTTTCCAAGGAGCAGCTAGTAGATTCCAACTGCTAGCCTTTTGGTTAGCAGCCGTCTCTTAACCACTTCACCACCAGGGCTCCAACACATAGCAAGAGTTCAATAAATGCCAGCTGCATTCAGTAGCAAGCAGGGAGGCTGACACCACGGAAGAATGGAGAACAATGAAGGAGCCCATTAGGGGGCACCCTTGAGTCCGAGAAGCGATATCTGCTTCATACTAGGTCCACTTGATTGTGGAGAAAGACAGTTGCTCAGAATGCTGTACTCCTTGCCTCATGGGACAGGCTTGAAGTTGACTGCAAGGATATGGGGTTGGGGGCAGCAGTGAGCTCTGCGGAAACTGGCAACAGCAGAGGCAATGGCAACCAGGTGACAGTTAAAGTCAAATGGCCCCGAGGAGCTTGTTTACAATTCAACCATTAGTTCGTTATTTATTTGACTTAAAACATTGTATGTTCAGTTATCTATTCTATATTAAAATGCAGATGCATCTAGAGGGAGTGGTTACACATTAACCTATCATCTATTTACTACCATCTGCACAAAAAAACAAAAACCAAACCCACTGCCGTCGAGTTGATTCCAACTCATAGCAACCCTATAGGACAGAGTGGAACTGCCCCATAGAGTTTCCAAGGAGCGCCTGGTGGATTTGAACTGTGACCTTCTGGTTAGTAGCCGTAGCTCTTAACCACTACACCACCAGGGTTTTACAGGGATACTGTTATTTTGGTGAGGAAACCTCAAAGTTCTCAGAGAATGGGCCACAGGGCAAGTAGGTTTTGATGACGGGGCAGAGAAAAAGTCAGAGCATGAGATGGAGTGACCAAGTCCTGCCAGGGAGGATCACTGTAGCGGCTAGCTGCTGCGTGGCTACTGTTGAGGGATGAAGTAGCAGAATGTGAGCAGAACAGGTAGGAGGGCCCTGTCACCAAAATACCTATTGCCTATCTGAGAATAAGGTCCCTAGGTGGTGCAAACGGTATGCACTCAGCTGCTAAGCTAAAAAGGTTGGCAGTTTGAACTCACCCAAAGATACCATGGAAGATAAACCTGGAGATCTGCTTCCATTAAGATTACAGTCAAGAAACCCTATGGAGCGGTTCTACTCTGTAACATGTGGGGTCACCATAAGTCAGAATTGACTGGATGGCAACCAACAGCAACAACATCTGGGAATCAATCATGCTACAAAGATAAGAATCTCAATCTTATTGTCAGAAAGCTTTTGAACCCAGTTTATTTTCCTATTTAGATGTCTTACTAATTTAGGATAGAGTAAATGGTACCCTTTTGTTAGGCTTAAATGTGTGTAAGAATCAGGTAGGTTGTAGAAGGTTAAGGTGGGTTGAAATTTATACTATTTGTGCATTTGATAATTCTTATAGTTAACATGAGTGCCATGCATTATATATATATTATAGATTCGGTCACAGGGTATGTAATATCAACTCAATTTAACAAATGAAGAAACCAAGGCACCAAGGATTAAGATGCCAGGTTGGTTATGGAGGCCCCTGGGGACATGGAGGTGGCATTTTTGTTGGTGTTCCACTAATTGTCAGCGCAGGGATTCAAACCATGACTTCAAATTCAGGGATTTCTTTTTACCATCTTTGACTGCCTTTCAACCACACATTAATTGGTGGCATCTAACCTGCTGAAAAACAAAATCCTCCAGAAGATTCTTGTTTTTGCCATTAAATAGTTCGATCCCTGTTGGAGCAGTTCTACTCTGTTCTATAGGGTCACTATGAGTCAAAACTGACTCGACCAAACACAACAACAATATACTCTAATACATATATAGCAGTAAATCTGTATAATATTTATGTATATTTACAAATATTGAAAACCATGGTTTATTTTTAAAAACACAAAACTGCAAGTTCAAAAAAAGGTTGGAAACTGTTGTTCTTACTGGTAACTACTTTCCTTAAAACATGCACTGTTTTTGGTGGGGCACACTTCCCCTTTTGTTTCATTTTATGCTTCACGCAACAGAGTACAGCAGTGGCCTGCTATACCCAGAATAACAGAAGCTTTTACTAAGAAGGGCCTGGAGGGATAAATTCGCCTAACTCCTTCATTTGACAGGGGAAGAAACTGAGGCTTACAGGGGTTAAGGGATTTGCCCAAGCTGACAAGTTTAAGGTTGAGCCCAACAATAAGGGAAAAGGAATGGAAAATCCAGTTAATGCTTAGCTAGCCATGGTAATGTGTCATGGGACTGGCTTGCAGAAATTAAATCCGTTAATAATCCCCAAACCTTATTTTTGCCAGAAGTTTTAAGTGCCTCACCTATCAAACCTTTTGCTAAAGATGATAATATAATGGCTTCGTTTCTCTGGGCACCCAAGAATGCCTGCATTAAGCAAAAATGTCAAAGTATAGTACACACTAGATATCAGGTTATAGTATAATACACATGTAGGGAATATATATAGCTATTTAATTATATACATCAATTGGCAAAAATAATTGTATTGAAATGAATATACTTCCATGCCTGCCTAGTGTAAAGAAGTGAACCAAATTATAATATTGTCCAATAGGCAAATAATTACTCGAAATCCACAAGTTACCTTCTGAAGTGACCTTCATATTCTCAAAATTTAAGAACATACCAATGCTGGACTATTTTATTTGATGCTAAATATTCCAGCATGTATTTGCATCTATTTTGGAACTCTCTGTTCTCTTCCACTGATCTGGCTGTGAATTTAATTACCAGTGCCTAAGGGTTTTATTTACTGAAATATTATGGCAAATAAGACTAGTTCCCTTTCATTACCTTTTAATTTTATAAAAAGTTTCAGGCTATTGTTGAATGTCAACACCCACTACCCCCATCACCGAGAACTTTAGAATCACTATGCATATCCAAAAACAAAACAAAAAAACAAAAACAAACCAAAAACCACCACCATCAAAAAATAAACCAACCAACCCTACTGGTATCTTTATTGGGGGAACTCATGAAATTTATAGATTAATTTAGAGAGAAGAGCATTGACTTTCTTATACTATTGAGTCATCTTTTCCCAAAATAGAGTATTTAAACTTTTTTTTTTTTTTCAGTTAGGATATATCTTCTTATTTATTCAATCATTTTATGTCCTCTTGGCAAAGGGGGAGTTTTTTTTTTTTTTGGTATTATATTTTCTAACTGTTGCACACTGTATATAAGAAAACTGTCACATTTTTTACAAATTGTGTAATCTATCATTTGAATTTTCTTACTGCTTTTAGTAGTTCTTCAGTTGATTCCTTTGGGATTTTCCACATGTACATCCAAATCATTTGTAAATAATGGCCTTTTTGCCTCCCCTTTTCCAATTCTTATGCCTCTTATTTTGTTCTCTTCTGCAGCTGCATAACTACTATGTCTAAAGCAATAATTTGACCATGCCTCAATTGTTGATCATTTAGAATTTTTCTCCCAGTATAAATAATGCTGCAGTGGACATATCTTTGCATAGACTTTAAACAGTTTGAGTAATTTCCTTAGGACAGATTTCTACAAGTGTAATTGCTGGGTCAAAAGTATAATAATTTTCAAGACTTTTAATACATTTTGCTATATTACTTTCCCAAAAGGCTGGATCACTTACTACGACCACCTCCCCCACTGTCTACAATCCAGAGGCTCCTACTCTTAACACAGATGCCCTCTTCCAACTCCTTCCTCCATGTGCTTTCCCTTTACTGCCCACTAAGGGGGTACCTGGAGCCCTGGTGGTGCAGTGGTTGAGAGCTTGTCTGCTAATCAAAAGGTTGGCAGTTCAAATCCACTAGCTGTTCCTTAGAAACCCTGTGGGGCAGTTCTTCTCTCCTATAGAGTCACTATGAGTCAGAATTGACTTGACAGCAATAGGTTTGTTTGTTTGTTTTTGGTTTAAGGGGGTACCCAGGAAATTCCAAGTAAAGCTTCCCAAAACCAGACACAGGAACATAAACTTGCTACTCTTGTAATCACATAATCAATTTGGAAATGAAATTTAAATGATTTGGGGATTATTTGATCTTAGCTCATTCCACCTACAATCATCCTGGACCTTCCTTTATTTCCTTTTTCCCTCACATTCAAAGAACCACAAAGTCAGTAGATTCTACCACCTTAATTTTAATCCATTCTTTGCTCTCCATTTTGACTATCACTGCTCCAGTTCTGGGACTCATCCTCTCTTATCTGGACCACTGTAATATCATCTGACCAATTTTACAACCTGCCCTCAGTCCTTTTTACACTCTTAAAACCCTTCAATGGCAGGAAATCTCCTTAGGATGGACACCATTCATCTACTTGTCCAGCTTCTTCTCTTAACCTCCCCACACACATACTACCCCCTAGTCATACCAAATTATTTGCTGTTGCCTGAGAATTTACCATGTAATTCCATGTCTCTGTGCCTTTGTGTGTGCCATTCCACTGCAGGAATGTCCTCCTTATGCCTCCATCCTAACCCCATTCATCCAACAAAATCTTTTTTATCCTCCTTGGTGAAATATTTCCCATTCCAGCCACCCCCAGACCTATTATAGGAGGGTTATCCATTGATGGAGTATGGTTGTATTTCTCAAGGTTACTTTTGTGTCCAGTGTTATTGTTGTTATTTGCCATGGAGTTGGCACCGACTCATGTGTGACCTTATGTATAACAGGATAGAACATTGGCTGGTCCTGCACCATCTTCATGATCATCGGTATGTTGGAGTCCATTGTTGTGGCCATTGTGTCAAGCTATCTCATTGAGGGAGTCCCACTTCTTCACTGGGCCTCTTCTTTACCAAACATGATGTCCTTTCCAGCGATTGGTCCCTCCTGATGACTCATCCAAAATAAGCCACTCAAAGGTTTGAATGATATTCTGTGATCTATAGGGTTTTCACCGGCTAACTTTTCAAATTAGATTGCCAAGCCTTCCTTTCTAGTCTGTCTTAGTCTGGAAGCCCTGCTGAAACCTATCTGTTATGGTTGACTCTCTTGGTATTTGAAATAATTGGTGGCATAGCTTCCAGTATCATAACAACATGCAAGCCACCACAGTATGACAAACTAATAAACAGGTGATGCTTTACCTACTTACCAGGGCTCTTACATAAGTAGGACAAAGATTGAAGAAAATTGTCAGGAACTGGTTTTTTCCCCCTTTTTGGTGAAATGAGTTTATTTCACATGTCTTCAATGTTATTCCATACAAATCTGTTTCCACCATGAATATAAACACAAAAATTGGCATTGCAGAAGGGGCCTTTAAGGTGAGCTAGAGAGGGATGCTTAAAAGCTAAGAGTTGAGTCAGCCATCAACCTGCTCTCTCATGCCTCGAGGCACTTGCCTTGTTGACTATTAATGATCACCTTAGGCCCTGAAGCACAATGATGAGAGACCCCCAGTGACTGTTTCAACTTTAGGCAAAGCTTTTGGTTTTCTCCTTTTTTGGTGGAAGAGAGATTTAGCAATTCTGTGAGTTAGTTTGATAGAAAAGTAAAATCTTAGAGCTGGAAAGGAGGGTCAGCATGGCATCTAATCTAGCTCTTTTTCTCCAGAAAGACCCAAGGAACTAACCAGTATCTCCAGTTTCTAAAGGTCTGTGGGAGTGAAAAATCCTTTGTTCATCCAAGCCAACACTTTTCTGTCAGCCCTCACCAGCAAGGAATTCTTTCTTAGGTCTCACTTCCTATCCTGCGTGCTGCTCCTCTCCTTATCTCCTCCAGCTCCGTTTCCTGTGAACACAAAGAAGAGCTGGTAAGCTTCCTCCAGGGCAACTGGTGTAATATCTCTGGTTTACTTGGACAGCTAGAGAGCTAGAGTCTTCCCCGTGTAAAGTGAGTTACATACTTCTAACTTAGAGCAAGAGAGCCTCCCTCTGATCATGTTCTGCTAAAAGCAGGTGAGGTTGGAGGAGTAGAGGGGTGGGGAGGAGAGCCTCGCATGTAAATGCAGCCTTCACAATTCATTGAGGCAACAGAAGAGGCGTTCCCGTCAGACACTTGGGGATGAATTTTGCTTTGCACAGCACAGCCGCCCTTCTGCAAACTGCTCCACAGCAGGTCAATTTATTCCAAATTCTACCACAAGTGTCTGTTAATATCTAGTGAGATATTCAAAGCAAGTTAACCATCTACTAGTTCTGGGGGTTCTCTCTTTGTTTCATTGAGAAACTGCTAACATGTTTCTGTTGCTAAACCTTAGTGTTCTCACAGTTTGAAACTGTAGAAAATCAATTACATGCCTTGAATGACTCCCTTTCCTGGCACAAAAGCATTTCTTCACTTTTTCGGGGTGGTGAACACTTTGCAGCATCTACCACTAACAGCCTGTTAGGATTGGCTGCTAAATTAACATAGTACAAATAAACCCAACAGAAGGCATGTGGAATGCTAAGCATTCCGTCTCCTCTGCCGTGGCCTCTTTGTAGCTCGGGACCCTCCTGCCTCAATACTGCAACATCTGGACAGCAATCAGGGTTGTCTCTCAAGGACACCGGCATGGACCTCTGGTGAATTTCAACTTTCAACATCTCTCTGGCTCTAATCTATATTTAATGTTTCATGACTGGTAGTCAAAGAAGTTTCAGCTAAATATCAGGTTGGAATGAAAATGATCCTTGGGAGAACATTCGCTTCCAGCATGTGCCAGCAAAGTGTCTGTGACAGGCTTTCCCCGGAGATTTGTTGCCCATTCTCTTGCAGTAATAATAATTACGCCTTATGATTGCTGTGCCCACATAATCAAAGATCGCTTCATCAAATGTGTTCCCGAGGGGAAGCTGCCTCGACTCCAAACTGAATGTCAGTCACAGAGAGCAGCACCCCTAGGGATCCCCAATCTTTGGCTTGCCCGTTTCAGAGCTGTGTTGTTAGCACTGTGTTTCTTCATATTCTTCTCAATGCAAATGATGTGTAAATCATGCCCTCCAGAAGGCACATGTGGTGAGATGGAGAAGGTGGGGAGGGAGATGGGGCTGGTGGATTCTTTTCCCCCCACCCCCTCCTCAACCTACCACAGGGATTTCTCACATGGAACATAATTACATCTGTGCCGTATGGGCTCATTTATATTCTATTACAGGTTAAGCTAATAGGACTCAGACAGATGCTAAAAATACCTCAAAGTACTCTAGAGCTGTCAGAACACTTGTCATTTCTCACTCACGCGTTTGATTGCTAGTGTTTTTATTTTTGTTGGGACATGCAGAGAGCTAAGAAAGCATGCTGGCTTGCTGGTGTCCAGTCTATAAATACAGTTTAATTTCCTGTATTATTGCAATCCATGGGCTCATAAAGAATAGATCTTTATTTATAAACCAGGAATGGCCCCAAGACATGGGCACTGAAGCTTCTGTACTTGTAGACTTTAATTTCCCAAGGTAGGAATACAGATTTCAGATGTGTGATTTTGTCAGCTTTAGAATATTTCTTGTCTTTGTTTGATGTAATTATTCATTGTGATAGAGAAACACCTGCAGCGGGCAGACCCATCAGAGAAACGTGCTGCTTGAGCTCTAAGAGTCACAGTGGATTTCGGGCAAATCTTGTCAAGATTTTACATGCGGCATGATAATGAGAAGCACAATCTGTAATGAGTAATGACTTCAACAATGATTTACAATGGCATGTTGGGTTGTTTTTATGCAATGGTTAAAGTCCATCAACCCACTAATTTCTACCATCATTTGGAAATTTGTAGGCTGTGCTTCTGTAGACTCTTAACCTAGAGGTTTGTTTATGTAATTCTTTCATTATTACTATCATAACATATCAATGGTATTTAAGACATTAATTAGCTTTCAGAAGAGAAGAGCAAGCACAAATATAATGTTTTACTTTTCTGTTCTTGACAAGCATCATTTCCAAAGTTAATCACAATATCAGCCATCAATTAAATACACAGACCATTTAACTGAGAATTGAAATTCATACAAGGGAATACTTTTCTAATTTGATAATAACTGTTCTATACTATCTGGTAGATGAATTGGTTAAGATTGCCTGAGTTCTAGTCTCAAGTCTGCTACTTTGGCAAATTTGACAATTTTTCCAGGCTTCAGTTTCCCCATCTGTAAAATGAACATAATAGCAGTAGATACTCCACGGGATTGTTGGGAATATTAAATGAGATAATGTGGGTAAAATGCTAGGCATAGTGTCTACCAAATAATAATCACTCAATAAATATTAGTAATTACTACTATTGATTTTAGTTTTAACATAAACAACTTCTTTATATAATTATATAGTGATTTTAATAAAAAATTATGTTTTTGCCAGAATTATATTGGTTGTCAACCTTCCATTTATCTTAGTCATGCAGGCCAGAGGTGCTTGGCATTTTTGGATCACACAGCCTAGTTCTTACTCCATTGAGAATCAATAGAAATGTCATGAATTGGCATAAGAAGAAATTGGAAAATTCAATGTTCATGTACTAAAGACAAGTTTTTCTATTTAACACAAACTTTTAAAATATTTGTACATTTAGGATTGTTCAGAATACAAAGTGTGTGAACTCTTGCAACTGATATTTACATTTAGATAGGAAGGAATTCTGATTTATAGTAAACAATGGTTGAATCAGTAATGATAACCAAGTTTTTAGTTTTTGCTTCTTTCAATCCTTAATACGAGCTATTTGAAGACTTTAAAGGTAGATGTGTGCGTATGTATATATGTGAGTGTGTATGTGTGTGTGTGTGTGAGAAGGAGAGAATTTATACTGTAGATATACACACATAAGAGAACCTAATTTTGGGGCCTTCATTTAAGCAATTTACTTCCAAAAATTAGCCAATGAAAACCCTATGGATCACAGAATATTGTCTGAGACTTCAATTTGCTTACTTTGGACATACCATCAGGAGGGACTGATCACTGCAGAAGGACATCATGTTTGGCAAAGCACAGGGTCAACAAAGGTGAGGAAAATCTTCAGTGAAATGGATTGACACAATGGCCGCAAAAATAGACTCAAACAGGACTGGGCAATGTTTCCTTCTATTACACATGAGGTCACATTAGTTGGAGCCGACTTGATGGCAACTAACAACATTTAGCTGCATGACCTTGGGTAAGTCATGTACCTTCCTACTCTGCAAAAGTAGGCTGTAGATTACCTCTCAGGTCTTTTTTCCTTCCTTCGGGTTTCCTATAGTACCCAAAAGTGGAATGAAGGTCATTGTTATGAGAAGAGGCTATAAGTTGCCTAATCACTTCAAACTTTTTATTTAAAAAAATTTTTTTTATTGTACTTTAGATGAAGGTTTACAGAACAAATAGTTTCTCATTAAACAGTCAGTACACATATTGTTTTACGACATTGGTTAACAAATCCACGACATGTCAACACTCTCCCTTCTCAACCTTGGAGGACTTTTTTTTGGTGAAAATATACACAGGCAAAGTTACACCATTTCAAAAGTTTCTACATGTACAATTCAGTGACATCAATTACATTCTTCCAGCTGTGCTGCTATTCTCCCTATCCTTTTCCAAATTATTCCATCACCATTATCTTCAACTCACTGCCCCCTAGGCTTCCCATCAAACCTTTTGAGTTGCTGTCGTCAATTTGGTCTCACATAGAAAATTCTTTTTTTTGTACCTTAGATAAAGGTTTACAGAACAAATAGTTTCTCATTAAACAGTTAGTACACATATTGCCCTATGACAATGGTTAACTACCCCACAACATGTCAACACTGTCCTTTCTCAACTGTGAGTTCCCTATCACCAGCTTTCTTGTCCTCTCCTGTCTTCTAATCCTTGTCCCTGGACTGCTGTGCCTCATTAGTCCCGTTTTGTTTTATGGGGCTGTCCAATCCCCAGCTGAAGGTGAACCTCGGGAGTGACTTCACCACTGAGCTAAAAGGGTGTCCGGGGGCCATACTCTTGGGGCTTCTCCAGTCTGTCAGGACAGTAGATCTGGTCTTTTTTTTTTGTGTTAGAATTTTGTTCTACATCCTTCTCCAGCTCTGTCCAAGACCCTCTGTTGTGATCCCAGTCAGAGCAGTCAGGGGTGGTAGCCAGGCACCATCTAGCTGTACTGGACTCAGTCTGGTGGAGGCCTTGGTAGCTGTGGTCCATTAGTCCTTTGGACTAATCTTTTCCTTGTATCCTGTTCTCTTCATTCTCCCTTGCTCCCGAAGGGGTGAGACCAGTGGAATATCTCAGATGGCTGCTTACAGGCTTTTAAGACCCCAGATGCTACTCACCAGGAAGAATGTAGAACATTGTCTTTATAAACTGTGTTATGCCAATTGAGCTAGATGTTCCCTGAGGCCACGGTCCCCACAGCTGTCCGCCCAGCAGTTCACTCCCTCAGCGAGTGTGGAAGTATCTATGGAGCTTCCATGACCTTTCCTTGTACAAGTTGTTCTGGCTTCCCCAGTATTGTGTACTGTCTTACCCTTCACCAAAGTTACCACTTAGTTATTGACTATTTAAAACCTTTTTATTTTTAAATTGAAGGTTTAATTTAAACTTGGTATAGAAACAGGATTTTTTTTTTTTTTTTTTTCCCACTTACCTTGGCTTTGTGATTAGAAACAGAGACAATGGCAAAATCGATATGGGCAACACTTTATAGACAAGAACTTCAAACTCCCACCCTGGCCAGGATGTAGGCACTAGGTTTTGGGACAGTGTCTTATCTTAGTTATCTAGTGCTACTATAACAGAAATACCACATGTGGATGGCTTTAACAAAGAGAAATTTATTCTCTCACAGTTTAGGAGGCTAGAAGTCCGAATTCAGGGTGTCAGCTCCAGAGGAAGGCTTTCCCTCTCTGCCAGCTCTAGGGGAAGGTCCATGTCATCAATCTTCTCCTGGTCTAGGAGCATCTTATTGCAGGGACCCCAGGTCCAAAGGATGCGCTTCCCTCCTGGCTCCTCTTTCTTGGTGGTATGAGGCCCCTCTTCTCTTTGCTTGTTTCTCTCTCTTATATCTCAAAAGAGATTGACTCAAAATTCAACTTAATCCTGTAGATTGTGTCCTGCCTCATTAACATAACTGCCTCTAATCCTGTCTCATTAACATCATAGAGGTTAGGATTTGCAACACATAGAGTAATTACATCAGATCACAAAACGGAGGACAACCACACAATACTGGGAATCTTGGCCTAGCCAAGTTGATACACATATTTGGGGGACACAATTCAATCCATAACAGACAGGTTGCCAAGTATTTGAAGGATTCAGTAGACAGGGAAATAGCCATGTGATTCTAGACCCTCATGACTTGAGAAATTTCATGCTTAGTTAAAAGTGATATTTTTCAGCTTTTAGAAAATTTTTTCCCCCTCTCAAAATTACCCCAGAGACTTTTCTGCAGAGAAGATTAGACACACAAGCTTCCGAGGTTAAAGTTCAATCATTTTTTTCTTTTTCATTTTCTCTTGTCAATTGTATTGTAAATTGCCTTTAAAGTAAAAATAAAAGTTTTCCTCTTTGCCTTACATATTGCAAATAAAATGAATCTTTAAAATGATAAATGGAATTTGTTTCTCAGGCTGGGTCAGTATGAGATTAATGTTTTCCAAAATGTCATATTATTTGACCCTAAATCTTATACTATCTTCCCTAACCTATTCCTCCATTGTCAACATGAGGGTACAGAGGATGTTAGAGATAAGGACTGGTAGAAATCTACTTGGCTGAGAGTCAAGAAGAGGTCTTTTTCTTATCCTCTGTGGAGTTTCTCTTAATAGGTCAGGAAAAAATTCTTTGGAAAAAGCTAGAAGTAAAAGTGAAACAACAAAAGACAACCACTAGGTTCATAAACGCAAACGTGTATTTGTTCCTGGGTGAAGAAAGGTATGTGTGTATATGTGTGTTTGTTTTTATTTTGAACCAGACTTAGTTACAAATTTAAAGTCAACTAGCATTCCCTTTATACATACCTAGCCACAATATACTTTAAGAAAGGCCAAAGACTCTGCCCCATAGCAGAAGTTTGGTTCTCCTGACTTAAACCCTAGTGGTAGCAACTTCTACAAAAGTAACCTGTTATGACCATTCTGCCTCCCTGTGCCATATCTAGGTGCTTACACTTTAGAAACATAGCTGCTGTTTTCCCATATCTTCGGGATAATTTCAAATTTGAGCATTCATTTTTAATACTTTTGGATAGAAAGGAAACTTCCTAGTTGCAATTGACAGAAAAATTTTCTTATATATGAAAAAAAATCTGAAGATGAAAGAAAATTCAAAATCTAGCCACAAAATTGTCTCACATTTCACATAATCTAAATAAAATGTCATGTAGGTGACAATGGGAAATCTGGAAGCTGTAACTAAATTTCTTCTTTTTTTTTGAAAAATGCTCTTAGGAAATTTAATACACTAGAGTTATATAATATTTTATTTTCTTGTGTTGTTTTGTTAATAGATTTTTTCCTGGGTTTTGTAGAAAATTTAGAAAATGGCAAAAGATACAAGGAAAAAATAAACTGCATGTAATTTCACCTACAGATAAACTCCATTGACATTTTATTTTATATTCTTCTTGTCTTTTCTCTACACATAAAGATATATTTTAAAATAATGGGATCAAACTGCTAATAAAATTATATATCTTGGATTTCCCCCCTTAGCATTCTTTCATCATTTCCTCACGTCTTTAAACGTTTTCAAAAATTCTATTTTTAATGACTGCATAATGTTTTATCACACAGTTGTATCATAATTTTGTTTACCTTAAATTGCCATTTAGGGTTTTAACTTCTTGGTGATTTCAATATGCAGATGAACGATCCTTCCAATGCCTTGGGTTGTCAGTTGCTTGACCTCTTTTTTCCCTAGTGGTATTGTCCCCCCTCTCTTTACATTCACCTACTCCCATGAGCAGGCCCTGCTAGACCATGTCATTACCACACTCAACATCATCTATCCCACTCTCTGACCAACTTCTCTTGACTTTCTGGATTACCTTCTCTCGTATCCTGAATATAATCACTTGATCCCACTGGGGACTCCAATATTTCTACCAACTTTTTGCTGTTCCTCACCTCTTTCATGTTCTCACTCCTTTTCTCACCTAGCTGAATTCCATTCACAAAAATCACTCTCAATTGCACACACCTTCCATTTCCTTGTCCTCTTCTGCTCTGTCCTGTTTGATAAAACCACAACACTAGCTAAATCCAGCTCTCTGCCTAATCTGTACCTTCACCTGGTCAGCTTAACATGGCTGGAGAAGAGCACAGCCATGCTCATTGGTCTGACTTTATCGTAAGCACAAGCTCAAGTGAGCCCTTAGTGCTCACAGTAAGCATACTATATGTGTTAGATACCTAGGGCTGCTGCCGAGGGCTGTATCACAAATTCCACAAGTCAGTGGCTTTAAAGAGCAGAAATTTATTTTCTCACAGTTCTGGAGGCTAAAAGTCCAAATCATGATCTCAATTGTATCAATTCCTTCCTTGTCGGTAACGTAAGGTGTTCCTTGGTTCTTTGTCATTCCTTGGCTTGTGGATAATCCTCACATGATGTCCGTCTTCCTTGTGTGTGTCTCTGTGCCTTTATATCACTCAGAAATGATTGGATTGAAGATCCACCCTACATTAGTATGGTCTCATTAACACAACAAAAGAAAACTCTGTTTCAAAATAGGCTCACATCCACAGATAAAAGAGCCAGGAATTCAACACATATTTTTTGTTTATTTGTTTGTTTTTTAATTTTTTTTAATTGTGCTTTAGATGAAGGTTTACAGAGAAAACTAGTTTCTCATTAAACAGGTAGCACACATATTGTTTTGTGACACTGGTTGCCAACCCCATGACATGTCAACACTCTCTCCTTTTCTACCTTTGGTTCCCCATTACCAGCTTTCTTGTTCCCTTCTGCCTTCTCATCCCAGCCCCTGGGCTGGTGTGCCCATTTAATCTTGTTTTGTTTTATGGGCCTGTCTAATCTTTGGCTGAAGGGTGAACCTCAGGAGTGACTTCATTACTGAGCTATAAGGGTGTCAGGGGGCCATACTCTTGAGGTTTCTCCAATCCCTGTCAGACCAGTAAGTCTAGTCTTTTTTTTTTTTTTTGTAAGTTAGAATTTTGTTCAACATTTTCCTCCAGCTCTGTCCAGGACCCTCTATTGTGATTCCTGTCAGAATAGTTAGTGGTGATAGCCAGGTACTCTCTAGTTGTGCTCGACTCAGTCTGGTGGAGGCTGTGGTAGTTGTGGTCCATTAGTCCTTTGGACTAATCTTTCCCTTGTGTCTTTGGTTTTCTTCATTCTCCCTTGCTCCAGATGGGGTGAGACCAACCTTTTAAGACCCCAGACGCTACTCACCAAAGTAGAATGTAGAACACTTTCTTTATAAACTACATCATGCCAATTGAGTTAGCTGTTACCTGCAACCATGGTCGCCATAGCCCTCAGCCCAGTACTTCGATTTCTCAGGGAGTTTGGATGTGTCTCTGGGGCTTCCATGACCTTGCCTTGGGCAAGTTGTGCTGGCTTCCCCAGTATTGTGTACTGTCTTGCTCTTCAACATATATTTTGGGGGGAGACAATTCAATCTATAACACTGTACCTCTCTAGTCCATTCACTTTCCCATTCACTTACTGTTTGGTACCTTCTCTCTCCTCAAACCTCCAATGTCTCCTCCCCTCATCTTGACTGTCATGTAAATCTGGAAAGTCAAGTTGGTGATCTTGCATCCTACTTCACTGAGAAAATGTAAATCTTACTTAAGTCAATATTTGTTTTAAGAACTTGCTTTTTTGATTTTAAGTGTAATTTCTAACTTTGGTTTGGAACATGTTACTTGAAGCTTCATTTTTCAATTCTTCTCTGGAGAGGGTGACTTCCAAAAATGTTTGATGATAGATAAAATGAGAAAGAACAACCAGGTATACTAAAAAGTAAAGGGAAGAATTATGACAAGCATCTGGATATTTCAGCTACATGAACTTCAATAGTGAACTCCTGTCATCTTGTGGAATATATATAACTCCCAACTGAAACATTTTAATCTGTGAATTGGAGCATGGATGGTCATGGGTTGCACTGGACATGATAGGGGATTGGCGGTGAAAAGGGAAGCAGAAAATAAAATTGTAGGAGAATAAATGTTCTAGAAAAAGCTTCAAATACCTAACCCTTGTAAATGACTATGCTTATAGGTCAGATGTTGGAAATGCCTGTTCTTCTGATTGAGAAGACTGCAATCTGTATTTTCTGCACAGCATAGAAAGGATGACATTTATCTTTTTCTCAGATACAAAATATATTTTCATCACTAGGTTGGTTTGTTTTTAACTTACACTGAAAACTGAACAGTAAGAAGTTTGCTTAAACTTCGCCCTCACCCCATGTCCCAGAGCCTGAGCTCATGCCACTACTCCAAATACACTAATCTGTTGGGAAAAAACAAGGTGGTTTTAAAGAAGTTCTTTTCAAGTATGAAAGCAGTTGAATCCAGTCGGAAGACAGGAGAGGGCAACTACTAAACAAACACCTGCATTAGTCAAGGAGCACTCAGACATGGGGCTTGACCTGCCGGGGGAGGATTTTGTTAAGGAAAGTCCAGTCCTACAAAGGAAGGGAGCAAACTGCCTCATAAGCAACCAAACACATGTGGGCACACTGTTCTGCAACCATTTAAAATCACTTCTCCCAATCTACTTTAATCAGAGTTTCATATTAGCTTTTTTTTCCCCCTAGCTGATGTCAAGTGTTAAAAAAATTGCTTTATCATTTAATGGCCGAGGTAAGAATAAAATGGGGGCGGGAGTGAGGGATAGAGAAACTGAGCAAAGTAACTACTCTCCCTCCTTAATATTGCCACACTTTACTTATTGGGGAACATAAAAGGAAAATAAAAGAAGTATTTTACCAAAGCCCCCAACAAGGATGACCAGGCCCCAGAAGGGCAGCAGGTAGCCAGGGGAGCAGGGTACGTGTTTCTCAGGAGAACAGAAAAATATTACAGGAGAAAGAAGGGAGGTAGGGAGTGCTAAGATGCAGGGGCCCTTAAGGAGGAGGGTCTGGGTCATGCTGCCGGCTCAGTCACTGAGACCAGTAAAGGTGTTGGGTGAAGTGAGGGGAATCTAGAAAGGAGAACAGGAAGGAGATAATGATACCAGTTGTGGCACCACTGAGGCCAGCTTCAGTGCTGCGGGGCTGTAGTTAGTCCTGTAAACTTTTTCGTGTAAGTTTCCCCCAGGAAGAGAGGTCCACTGGAAACCTGGAGGAGTTGCTCCAAGATCCTTTACAAAGAAGTAGATCTGTGTGGTGCGAGGAGTGGACTGTTGTGGATACTGTGATGAGCAGCCTGAATCTCCCATCAGGAAGAAAAGACTTAGTGTCTCACCTGCTGCGAGTTCTGTGAAGAAAATTGCTCTAATGTCATACCTTTATCCATCCAGAGGAAGCCACATTCAGTGGCTGATAATGGTGGAGGTATAAAGGTCCAGCCCCCTTGTCCCAACTCAGCATAACTCTGAAGATCCATCTTAGGTCCAGCGCTCTCTGGGGTTTGCTGAGGCCTTTCATTAGGACTGCATCACAACTCAACCTCTCTTTCCAGGTAGACAATTATATCATATAAAAATAATCCGAACTTTGTTTTTCTGAAATTTCTCTATCTCATTTCTTTTTCTTTTTTATTATGACAACACTTCCCTTTCAATATTTTAAAATACAGGTGATAATGAACATTCTTATCCTTTTTTCCCACTGTAATAGAAATCTTTCTAAAATTTTATCATTATGTATGATGTTTGTCTAAATCATTAAAGTTTTAATCCTTCCTTTTTTTATTGAATGCTTATTCTATGTATATTGCATTGTTCTTTATTCTGTTAATGTAGTAGATTAAACAGATTTTCTGATATCTAATTGATCTTGAAATCATGAGCTAAATCCTATTGGTCCCAATCAATTTTTATAACATAAATTGATGAATTCTGGAAACCCTGGTGGCGTAGTTGTTAAGTGCTACAGCTGCTAACCAAAAGGTCGGCAGTTTGAATCCGCCAGGTGCTCCTTGGAAACTCTATGGAGCAGTTCTACTCTGTCCTGTAGGGTTGCTATGAGTCAGAACTGACTGGAAGGCAACAGGTTTTTTTTGATGAATTCTATTTGTTAATGTATTAATTTGAATTTTCTCAACTATATCCATAAATGATACTTTTCTTTTGTTATCCTTTTCCAGTTTTGTTATTAAGTTACACTAGCCATATAAGATGAATTGTGTAGCTTTCTTTTTCTTTCCTTTAAAACAATTTGTATAGGGTAGGGATTCTTTACTATTTAAAGATTAGGTAAAAGTCACTCATAAAACCATTTAAAGTGGCATGGTATCTTTAGGGGTAAACTTTCATTACAGCTTTGATTTGTTTAATGTTAACTGGTTTATTTAGATATTTTAATTGTTCTTTAAGGAGCCCTGGTGGTGTAAGGGTTAAGCACTAGGATGGTAACCAAAAGGTCGGCTGTGAATCCACCAGCCACTCTGCAGGAGAAAAGACTTGGCAATCTACAGCCTAGGAAATCCCATGGGGCAGCTCTACTCTGTCCCATAGGGTCACTCTAAGTTGGAGCTGAGTTGAAGGTACACAACAACAAAAAATGTTCTTTAAAATATTTTGATACCTTATGTTTTTACAGAAAATTGCCCATCTCATCTAAGATTTTACAGTTTTTGCTGTTAGGCAGTTCATAGTGTTTCTTTTATGATTTCATAAATCTCTACTTAACTGTAGTTTTATCCCCTTTAGCCTAATATTGTTTGTCATCAGTTTTGCAACAGATTTGTTTCTTTAGTTTTTTCAGATAAATAGATGTTGGTTTCCTTGATTATCTCGACTGCTTTATGTTTCTTATTTTATTAATATCTAGTCTTATCTTTATCATTTGTTCCCTTCTATTTTTTTAATTTACCTGTTTTTATTTTTCTAACTTTTTGTATTGACTACTTAATTCATTGACTTTAATAAATTCTAGTAAATTTTTATGAATTTCCCTCCAAGGAATTTCAAAGTTACATCTGTACATTTTTATGCTTAGTAACATTATTATTATTTATCCCCAAATATTTGCAATTTCCTTTGTGAATTCCTGTTTAACTTGTGAGTTATTTAGGAACGCATTTTTTTTATTGTGCTTTAAGTGAAAGCTTACAATTCAAGTTAGCTTCTCATACTAAAATTTATACACACGTTCTTATGTGACCCTAGTTGCTCTCCATATACTGTGACAGCACACTCCTCCTTTCTACCCCGGATTTCCCGTGTCCCTTCAACCAGCTCCTGACCCTCTCTGCCTGCTCATCTCGCCTCCGGATAGGAGCTCATTTTTGTTTTTTAATATGTGGGTTATACTTGCCCTATTACTTTACTCTAGATTTCTAATTTAATTGAATTGTCTTTGGAGGACATGGTATGATATCAACCCCTCAAAATTTATTAGGATTCAGTACGTTAGGACTATTCATATTCTTTACATATTTGATGAATCAGAAAAGAGAATAGTAGATTATAAATAGATTAATCCCTTAGACTACTATTTTGCCTACTTTAGTTCTGAAATAACTGAGTGTTAAACTGTATATAATATTTTTTTGAATCCGCTATCTTTTTACATATGCAAGCATCAATTCAGTTCCCGTAAATGAAATAACGGAGCCCTGGTGGTGCCGTGGTTAAGAGCTTGGCTGCTAACCAAAATGTCAGCAGTTCGAATCCACCAGTCACTCCTTGGAAACCCTATGGAGCAGTTCTATCCTGTCCTATAGGGTTGCATGAGTCGGAATCCACTCGACGGCAACAGATTTAAAAGAGATAAACACAACCATTATCCTCCTTGCACCCAAGTTTTGCCAACAACAATGCTTTCTCAGTAACACAATCCCAGCAGTTGGTTAAGATTTATTTCACAATGTGACAAAAGATTACAATATAAAATTTGTTCCAATTAACCTTCTTAAAATGTTTGCCTGCTGCAGGAAGAACTGTTTTGCTTTCTTTTTTGTCTTCTCTTTAAAGTTCCAGGGATTTTGTTTTAACATGACTTAGTCATTTAAGCCTCATGTTTCAGCTTAGTGGAATTGGCCCTAAATAGAGTGAGGATGGAGTCAGGAAATTTGGAACAAGAAACTAGCATGGTTATACTCTTAGGTTGCAAAAAGGAAGTTTGAACAATGAAAACATTGGGGTTGTTTATTGTGATCCTGTGTTTTATTTTAATATACTTTCACTTTCTTCACTGACTGAGTGAATTGTTCATTTATTTAATCATACATTCATTATTTTAACAAATAATTATGAGTGCCTACTTTGTGCAAGATACTATCCTACATATATAAAAAGTCTAAAATCAGTTACCCAGAAATGTAAGTGTCTGCTATGTGGCTTCATAGAGCCCTAGTGGTGCAGTGGTTAAGAGTTTGGTTGCTAACCAAAAGGTTGGCAGTTTGAATCCACCAGCTGCTCCTTGGAAATCCTATGGGGCAGTTCTACTCTGTCCTATAGGATTGCTATGAGTCGGAATTGACTGGAGGGCAAGGGGTTTGGTTTTTGGTTTGGTTGTGGCTTCATAGTGGAGACCTTTCAGCTCTCATCAACAGGGCGTGGACCAGAAACTATTCAGCTATAGGTCATTACCCACTTTTTAAGGGAATGCCTCCACTCCTAATTGAAGCTGTTGTAGCAGTCTGCAGTCCTATATCAAAAACCAAACCAAACCAGTTACTGTGAGTCGATTCTGACTCATAGCGACCCTATAGATCAGAGTAGAACTGCCCCACAGGGTTTCCAAGGAGCAGCTGGTAGATTCAGACTGCTGGCCTTTTGGTTAGCAGCCATAGCTCTTAACTACAACGACACTAGGGTTTCACAGTCCTTTAGGAGCTAGAAAAGAAGGTGTTTGGGTATTAGTCCTCACCACTGGGGTAACTTAGCATTTCCGAAGAACTTGTTCATCTTCCTCTGCTTGCCCTCTTCCTCCCAGCTTTGGGGCATCTTCAGGAAAGTGCACTCAGCAGAAAGTTTAGAGAAAGAAAGCAAAGGAGGGAAGCTTGCTGCTGGGGCTGTTTTTCAGGGTGAAGAGGTGATTTTGCCCAGTCCAAGTGTGAAGTGAAGAACTAGGAAGGAAAGGGGGAACCAGATGGGGTGGCTGTAAAGCTTCTCCATTCTTTTAGACTTGCAACCTCATGTTACAGTTTCATTCTTTTATTTTAACTATATTAAATTTCCAAGATGTCAGACACAGTCTTATTCTAGTATCTTCAAAATCTACAAAGATAGTGCCAGCTTTAAAAATATTATATATAATGAGCCTTGGGCTAGTAGAGTCACTGACTGTCTCCATTATGAGTGATGAAAACCTGATTTATTAAATTAAGCTAGTGAAGGGAAAAAAATGTTATGAGCTAATATTTCCTATTGCCAGCATCATGCCCACTTCAGAGCTTTTGCACTTGCTATTCCCTTTACCTCTAGTGCTCTTGCCTCAGATCATCTTTGCACAATTATCACCCTTTAGTAGGTAGAGTCCCTTGGTGGTACAAACGGTTGATAAACTTGGCTGTTGACAGGAAGGTTGGAGGTTCTAGTCCACACAAAGTTGCCTTGGAAGAAAGGCCTGGTGATCCACTTCTAAAAAATCAGCCATTGAAAACCTTTTGAAGCACAGTTCTATGCTGACAAATGTGGGGCTGCCATGAGTTGGAATCGACTCAATGGCAACTGGTTTCGTTTGGTTCTTTATTTAGTTCTCTATTCAAAAGACTCCTCTTCAGGGAGGCCTTCCCTGACAACCCAATAGAAAGTAGCTCTCTCCCATCACACTCCATCATAAAACAAACCAACAAATAAACCCGCTGCCATCAAGTAAGTTCCAACTCACGATGACCTCATGGGTTACAGAGGTTGTAATCTTTAAGGAAGCAGACTGCCAGACCTTTCTTCCAAGGTGCATCTGGGTGGATTAGAACCTCCAGTCTTTCAGTTAGCAGCTGAGCTAATGGATGCGGCTGGGTGGGTTCAAACTGCCAACCTTTAGGTTAGTAGTCAATTGCAAACCATTTGTGCTAACCAGTTCTTTAATCACTGCCTATATTCGTATCCTCGCCTTGTAATTTTGCATTCTGTCCTACTAAAGGCAAAGTGTACCTCTCTGCCTCTTGACCCTGGGCTGGGCCATGTGTCTTGCTGTGGCCAATAGTATGTTAGTAATCATGATGCAAAAAGCAGCTTGAGATGCACTGGTGTGGTTGGGCTTGTCTTTGGTGTGCCTTTGCCATCACCGTGAGAAGAACATGCCCTTGGTAGTCCACTGGGACCAAGGAGGATGAGGGACATGTGGGGAAGACCCAGACCTGCAGACCTAAAATGTGAAGCATAACCACCCCAGCTGGCTCGCAGATCTGTGGGAATAAAATAATTGTTTGCAGCCACGGAGTTTTGAGGTTGCTTGTTATGCACCATTATTGTGGTAAAAGCTAATTAATACAAGATGTAACTCTTTCCGAAGTAAAGTCAAATGTTTGCATCGCTATGCAAAGCAGTTTCGTTACTTAGTATCCCAGCTGTCCCCACTCCAGGACTTTACGTTTGTATAAGCAAAATATTAGAATACTTTCTCAAAATAAAAAGTGAAGTCTTCCTATCAAGGTGAATTTTTTCCTCCATCTATAGAGACAGAAAACCAAAAATTACTTTTGAATGACCACTTTTTCATCTCTAGGGAAAAAAGAAAAATGAAAGTCTGGTTGAGCACTATGCTCCAGATGAAAACCCAAATTTACCAAAAACAAAATACAAACAGACACAAAACCAACCAACCAACCTAACAAACAAAAAAAACAAATTAGTGGGTGATTTGTTCTCTTTCTGATGACGTAGTTATCTACAAAAAATATTCCTTTGAGTAATGATTCTTTTAATATGTTTGTCTCCTGTCACTGCTTCTAAGTCCCAGGAGAGCAGGGCAGGAACTGTATATTCTTCATCTTTACGTCTCCAGCACCGATTCCAGTGCCTGGCTCATTGTAATTGGTCAATGGTTGCTTGCTGAGTTTCTTCATAATTAAAGGCAGATATTATAGTAATTCACATGAGTGGGAAATAACTGAGAACTGGCTTGGCTCAGAGGGTTCAGAGAAGAAGTAATGACCCTAATAGATTGGGTAGGATTTGGGTTGGCAAAGAAGAGATGGAAAGATATTTTAAGTAGAGAGTGAAATGAACAAGAGCATGATAACTAGAAAGCACAAAGCTTATTCAGAACCATTTAAAACATGATATACTTTATAAATATTTTTACATATAATTTTAAACAAACATCTGTTCTAATAATGATGGTAATCTATGTTGAAGTAAAATACCAACCAATACTAATAGTATTTCTTCAGGGTATTAAAGAAAGTATAAGTATAGTGAAGATTTGCAAAACAAAACAAACAAAAAAAACCTATTTTATTTTCATTTGTATGCTGACTATCAGTAAGCAGACACTTTCCAACCCCAATTCTATTTCTCCCTTAATCCTACTGACCCCAATTCTCCTCCAAATTCTACTGAGATTTGCTTTGATCTGCATCAACATTCTGTATGTCATTATTCCTTACTTCTCATATTTATCTGGAAGCACGTGTGCATTCAATATGTTCCATCTACTCATTTGTCTTTAGATCCTGGTGCATTGGTTTGCATCTAACAGGTGCTCAAAATAGTTGCTGTTATTATTTTTTATTAATAGCTCTCTTTCACTGATATTTTAATACTTGCCAACCTTGTGCTAAGCACGTTGATTCATAATCTCAGTTACTCTGTGAGGTCAATATTATCATTAAGTCTGTTTTTCAGATGAGGAAACTGAGGCTTTGAGAGATTAAATGACCTGTATCAAGTCACACTGAGGGTATGTGTCAGCACCATGACTCAAGTTCAGATCTGCCTAACACCATGCTATTTTGAATTGAACTGATACGCATTTAAGAAGGCCATATAGAAATTATTATATGTCAGCTATACTTTTTATTTCAGTCCATGGCCAAATAAACCATTGCAATATAAAGTGGTGGGTTATACATTATATAAATTTGTGTATATGAATGTGTACATACAGGGTGATTTGCCCTTCTCACTTCCCGAAGATATTAAAGCTTGAGGAATAATTGTTTCTATGACACATAAATTGAATGTGTATTTTTCATTTCACAGACCCTGGAATTCTTATTTACCCCTATTCAGCCTAGGTGTTAACAACGTGCTCATAGTCAGCAAGAGCCAGCCTGCTCTGCCTTAAAGTCAGTGCTTAAAGAATCTCATAAAAAAATTGAAATTCCCACCTTTATTCAAGCTTGTCAGGAAATCTCCCCATAGCCCTGTGTATCTGAAAATGCATTACGGCTTGTTTAAAGCACTGTGGGAAGCAGTTTTACATTTTTTTCAGTTGTACATAAAATCACCTTATGAGCTGCCAAGTGAAAACCAGGGAAAGCTCAGTGAATGGGGGCACCTCCTTCAAAAACTCCTATGTAAAACAGAGCTGCCATGTTTCCTGCTTAAAGAGCTAATCTGGTTATTTTATGTCTTCATTTCACTCCTAAATAGAAATTAGAAATTCTTCAGGACATGGTAATTAATTTAGATGTAATCAGTGCAGTGCTAGTAGAAAGGAGGCAATGAATATACTCCAGAGGCTCTTCTGACATAGGAAGGGTTGAGGCCTGGCTGTTATCTCCTCAGTATGATTGGCAGTTCCCAGGTTGGGTCCTCAAGCCCTGGATGACACTAATGGGTATCCATGAGCTATTTTTAAAGGCCTACCAGCTGTCCTATATTAACCCATGGTAAGGCAGTTTAGATTGACTTTTCTTTGCTTTTAGCTGGGATGATACCTACAAAGTGAAAAGTCCTGAAGTGTGTGGTTCAGTAGTATCTGTATATGTGCCTGAGCAATTAAAAAGGGAGGAAGCAAATTAATATTTACTTGTTAAAGAAATTCAAGTCGTGAGAGCTCTAGATTAAAAAGGAAAAGAACTCAAGGCATCCTTGTGGTAAAAGGTCAGGAACCACTGAATTAGCTCAATACTGAGAGGAAAATTATGTAAATTGAGCTTTTGAAATTTGTTCTGCTCCCCCCACCCCCACTGTGTGATTTCTCCAGTCATATTTAATAAATTAGGTTGCTAATTATGTGTATGTGTGTGTCCAAGTTCATAGACTGGATTGTAAGACTGTCCCATGTCTGTATATAACAGGAAAGTATCTCAGTTGGTTTTCAGAGCTCCGCACAATGTGGACACAATCCACCTTTCTGGACTTGATTGGCTTGGCTTGCTCTGGGTCCTTTAATCATGATTCCTTTGCCCTCCCTCCCACCTGAACGCAACACTGTACCCTGTCCTCTCAGCTGACCTGATTCCTACTCACCTGTCAGAGTCCATCTCAAGTCTTTCTTCCTTCCACCCTGGGACACGAAGGAATTTCACTTTGCTTCTGAACTTCTCAGCTATTAATTGATAATCTCTCTCAATCCATCAGGAAGACATACAATTATGAATTTGCACTTAACAACAGAGCTCCAAAATACATGAAGCAAAAACTGACAGACTTGAAAGGCAAAATAAAGACAATTCAACAATAATAGTTGGAGACTTACATTAAAATGGTTAAACAAAATGTGGTATAGCCAGGGACCGATTACCCAATAAGCAAGGTAAGCATGTGCTTAGGACATCAACAAAACAGGGGCACCAGTTGTCCAAAGCAGAGACCCATAGATACCCAGCAGATAGGACACAAGGAAAAGCGAGCACCGCAGTGGAAGATAACTGACAGGGCACTAAATGAAACTGATAGCAGCTGCGGTGTGTGCGAATGTGCTGGCCGGAAACAAAGTTCATGCAGGGTCCTGAGGGTGCCCACATAAAAGGTTGTTTAAGCTGTGAGGCCCCTATCACTTCAGCACCTTCACTGACACTATCTCCTATGGTCCCCTCCCATGTAACTGAAACTCCTTATCTCAGTATGTCTCTTTCTAATAAACAAGAGGTGGGAGTGGGCTGTTGAGTCTCTTACTACATTCACCCACTGTGCAATTGGATCCGTCATGAGTGGTTACTGGGCGAGGATGGATTATATTAATAGATAACAGACCTCTGATCCATTTTGAGAGAACCATCTTGTACATCTATGTCTGCTGATCCAGCAACTCCAGCCAGGAGGGCCAGCAATGCTCTTTGCCATGATACAAACACAAGGGTATGCTCCTGCGCACATCTTGGTCAACAACTAGTGGGAATTCCAGTCCCAGATAACGTGCATAAGCAAGAGAACTCAAATAGGTCAACCACTGCAATGAATTCGATCACAGTAAAAAATTGACTTTCACCAACTTTTCTTTAAATGGCTCATACTTCAATTTTGATAGTTGTTTCATAATAAATGTTGTAATTATATAAATGAACAAATGAAAAGATGTCATAAGAGGAAATTTAATGATCAGAAAACAAATATTACAACAAATTACTGTATTTAATTTTAGATAATCTTTCATCTCTAACATGTTATAATTAAAAACATTTCTTTCTATTCTTTGTTCTTACGAATTCTTCAATGATTTTGTCACGATTAAGATCAACAGAATTTTACATTGATTGTTGAAACAACTAAGATTAATTTTCTTTGTTGTAGAATATTTGGAAATCCTTTTTGTAGAAAATGTGGTATATAGTAAAAATCTTTGTACTTAGCATCCACTAAAATTTTCATAACCCAGTTCATCTCATTCTGCTAAAATGGCATATGCCACTTTTGCGTTCAGTCACTAATATTATAGTCACATTTAAAAATAACTTACATCATGGATAGTTACAACATACTTGTCACACATGCACACATATATATACATATATATGAGTTATATATATATACATACACATGAATATATATAAAACTCACATATCCTGTTTGATGCGTGAGTAAGAAGAGGAGGGGACACCACAGATTATCAGTGTTTAGGGCTTTCACATGCCTTAATCCAGCACTGGGTGTAGCCATACAATAGAATATTATTTGGCCATAAGAAGGAATGAAGTACAAATACATGCTACAACATGGACAAATCTTGAAAATTTTGTGCCAAGAGAAAGAAGCCAGTCACAAAATACCACATAGGTTTCCAAGGAGCAACTTGTGGGTTCGAACTGCTGACCTTTTGGTTAGCAGCTGAGCTCTTAACCACTGTGCCACTAGGGCCCATATGGTATCATTTATATGGTATCATTTATATGAAATCTCCACAAGAGCCAAATCTATAGAGAAAAAAAGTAGATTAAGGGTTTTCAGGACTGGTGGGGGGGCAGGGATATGGAGTGACTGCTAACAGGTACGGGGTTCTTTTGAGGATGATGAAAATATGCTGGCAGGAAATAAATTAGATATGGTAATGGTTGCACATCTCTGTGAATATACTGAAAATCACTAATATGTACACTTTAAAAGAGAGAATTGTATGGTATATAAAGTATATCTCAATAAAAGTTTTTATAAACATGGTATGTCAGGTAGATAATTAATAAAAGTATTGTATCATCTTTTGGAATCATGATGTTGGTGGTACTTATCATCTTTTAAAAACTTTTAATTACTTATGGTTCCTTATTCTAAAGAAATATTGACATTCATAGATAATTTTATATTATTTTTCATAGAGGTGCCAAAAATTGAATAAACTTAGCCCCCACAAACCCACATTCAGCTTAAAATGAAGTAAACCTTCTTTTTCAAAAAAAGAAAAATAAATTATTGTCTGTTAAAAAAGATTAGTGATCCTTCTATAAATGCTTAGTGAAATTTATTTTATTTGAAGAGCTCATTGCAATTTCTAAGTACAGAGAACATTTAAAATTTTATTTTCTGATTATAAAAGTAAAACTAATTTGCCATGGAAAGACTGGGAATTGTAGAAAAGCCTTTAAAAAATTACAGCCTAGAGTTATCAGTCATTAACATTTTGGTACATTTCCTTCCAAAATTTTTTGTAGGCCCATATGCACAAAACCTGTATAAACCTGTGGCCATCAAGTCAATTCTGACTCATGGCAACCCTATAGGACAGAGTAGAGCTGCCCCATAGTTTTCCAAGGAGCAACTGGTGGATTCGAACTGCTGACCTTTTGGTTAGCAGCTGAACTCTTAACCACTGCGCCACTAGGGCTCAAAAAAAACCTGTATAGAGGACAGGAAACATATACATGTCTCTCTATATTTTTTCACTCACTACAGGTTTCCCTAGTATCTGAAAGTAGAGTGTCCTTGCAAAACCTTTGGTAAGCTGAAATGGTGTAAAGAAGCAATTACCATTAATTTTTATGGGAAAATGTTTTGAGCATTACCAGACCCCAAAAATAACCTACCAAATTACACAAGAATAAATCGAGATAAAGCACAGATGCTCGCAGACACAGTTCAAAGCTGTGGCGGCTTGATGCTGAGATGCTGAGTGTAGTTTCCCGGGAAGGAGCTTGGTGATGCCACTTTCGCTGCTAGGGTTGTGCGCTGGCTCCTTAACTTCTCAGCTCCCTGCAAAACAAACGTTGAACGCTATTTTTGCTTTTTGCCTTTTTTCCTAAAAGGGAAAATTCTCTTCCAATTTCTTTGGGTTAGCGTAAATAAGTACTAAAGTAGGTCTTTCATAAAAGTGAAGTGACATAAAGTGAATTTTTGAAAAGTGGGGGATACTTGCATTTGATTGTAAAGTTTTCCACACATCATTAACTTTTCTTTGAGATATTTTCAATGGTTCTATAATAATACCCCCTATACATACAGCATAATTTATAGACCCATATCCCTATTTTTGGACATTTAAGAATAGAGTTCTAAAAGTGGGATTACCAAGTCAAAGATTAAAGCTTTTGCTTGTTGGCATTTGCTTTTCAGGAAGGTTGTATCAATTTACATTACCACCAGAGTCTGTAGGGTTAATATTTTCTGAATTCAAATTGAGAAACACAGTTTGACAAGTACTAATGTATTTACAGGATCGAAAGTAAAAATTACTTTAAGGCAAGGTTATTCTAGAAAATTTAGGACATGATTTAAAAGATCAATAAAGAAATTACTGTTTCCCTTTTCCAAGACAACCAAAATGTTACTGTTGTTATTGTTAGGCGCTGTTGAGTTGGTTCCGACTCATAGCAACGCTATGTACAGCAGAACAAAACACTGCTTGGTCCTGAGCCATCTTCACAATCATTGCTATATTTGAGCCCATTGTTGCAGTCACTGTGTCAGTCCATCTCATTGAGGGTCTTCTTCTTTTTTGCTAACCCGCTACTTTACCAGGCATAACGTCCTTTTCCAGTGGCTGGTCCCTCCTGATAACATGTTCAAAGTATGTGAGATGAAGTCTCGCCATCCTTCATTTTAAGGAGCATTCTGGCTGTACTTCTTCCAAGAAAGAGTTTGTTACTAGATTGAGTAATTTTTTTATTTTTATTTTTTGCTGCATCTATTCATAAAATTTATAGTTGCAATGGAATTTAGAATCCTTGTGTCCAAACCCTTAATTTTATAGACTAGTTAACTCAGTCCCGGAGAGATAAAGTGAGTAGCCTAAGTCACGTAGCTGTGCCCATGACTTGAAGTGCACTTTGTTTTTAAACAGTTTAATATTAAAAAAAATACAAGTAATGTGTAAAATTTAAAAATTTTAAAAATTAAAGCATCACGGGTATGTATAGGACAAAAAGTGAATATCCTCTCCAGCTCCCATTCTCAATTCCATTCCACTTCTCAGAGATAACCACTCCCTCCTTACAGACCTTTCCCAAATTAACTATAAATTTAACTAGACCTTTCCCAGATTAGCCATAAATTTAATTATACATTTAAATTTGTATTGTAGATATATCTGTAACTTTTTTAATTCTTTTTTTTTCACTTAACAGTATATTCTGAAGATCTTTTTATATCAGCACATCAAGATCTATTTTTAACTACTACCTAGTAACATAACATGGACATATCATGATTTATTTCACCATCCTTTTCTGAAGGATATTTGACTGTTTTAATTTCTTGCTTTCACAAAAGGGGGAAAATGCAGGTCAAAATTTCAAATATTCAATGGAATCCAGATTTTCTGGAGCCATTGAGGCTGGATGAACCCCTGAAACTATTGCCCTGAGATAACCTTTAAACTTTAAACCTTATACCAAAACTATTCCCTGAAGTCTTCTTTGAACAAAAAAAAATAGTTTATCCTAATTAGTAAATTGTGTCTGCCTTCAGCATTGTGCTCTTTTAAAGAATTATCAGTGTGAGATGAAATTGACAATGGCAACTCAAAAGGTTGGATGGGAAGCTTAGGGGGCAGTGAGTTTAAGATAATGGTAGTGGATTAATTTGGAAAAGGATAGCAAGAATGGTAGCACAACTTTAAGAATGTAACCAACATTACTGAATTGTACATGTGGAAATTGTTGAAATGGTGTATCTTTGGGTATGTATAATTTTACCCAAATAAAGATTATATATATCTATATATATATATCTATATATATATAAAGACAGAGAGAGAGAATTGACAGATCCTGGAAAAACAATGAACTGAGAAGTTGACAGATTGATTCAGAATGATGGATTTTTTTCATTAGAGCCTATATAACCTGCTGTACTGAACAAAGGAGGTGTTCAGTTGAGTACTTGGAAGACACATGTGTTTAGGGCCAACACTATTCTGTTCTCACTAAACAAAAATCTTGAAAAGTTAATGTCTTGGGGACACAGGAAAGTCATCACATTTAAAACACAATGTCTGACTAAAAGCATTAAAATATTTATTGATGGATTGCCATGTGCCAAGCTTTATATCTGTCTATATTATTTTTCCACTGAATCTTCACAACAATCCCAAAGGTGGGTATTATTATCCCATCATGCAGATAAGAAAACTGGCTTATAGAGGCCAGTGACTTCCCCAAGATCATATTAAATGATAGAACTTGAACCAGACTGGTCTGAATCAAAAGTCAGTGATCTTAACCATTATGACTATGTTAGATATCACCTCTGAAAACTGGTTTTAGCCATTCTACAATAAAAACTATCTAATAATCTGAATAAGTAAAACATTCTGAATTATACCCTGCTTAGTTACTTTGCAGGATATGTGCTGTAAGTAGGAACCAGATTAAAAGTGTCCAGTAGAAAAGATTTAAAAACAGCAAAACAACTTGATTGAATAGATAATAGTACTTTATAATTGGTAATTGGTTTTATAAATTGATGACCTATAGATGGATGCTTCTGAAATAGTGAGGAGTGCTTGAAAAATCACTTTCCCCATTCCTGTGTAATCTTATTTACTGTATAATTTGCAAAATAAATCTTTAATTCATACATAGTAAATAGAGAAAGTTGATTATAGCTCTGATCTAATTTATCTCAAATTCTAGATTTATTGAATCCAAATTAATGAGTTTAACTGTTAAGTCTTACATTTCTGGTTTCTCTTTGACATGCTTTTACTGGGAAAACAAGGCACTCAGCCACAAGTGTGGCAGAGAGAGTGGACCAAGTGCTTACCTGGAGAGAAAACTATATTCTACGGACCTTTATATCCCATTGAGAAGCTGTGAGAAGCCCCCAGGACTGTGGCAAAGCCATGAGGCTGACCCTGCCCTCAAGTTCCCCTGCCTGAGGGGGGCTGCAGGACAAGCTTGCAGAGCCTTTGAAGCACTAACCCACATGGGCCTGGGCATTCCCCTCACTTATCTCACAAAATCTGAGAAAGTCTCTGCTCATAGAAAAGGTTGAATCAGGCTCCTCCAGAAAATCCTTTCCCATATTCTTTCCAGGAGAAATTAACCACTTTATTGCCAAGAAATGCATAGTCCACGATTTGATCAAATACTGGAAAAGAGTGTGTGTGTTCTATTAAATTGTGAAAGGGGGCACCTGATTGGAATAGAGATGAGATAGACTTTCAGGTTTGGTGGTTTCATTTTTTGGTCTCTAAATTCCATTTTCTGTAGCCCCAACATTTGCATTTTTTAATTAGAATAATAACCCACTCCCTAAATTTATTGTTATTAAGATGTGGAGTGTGTAGTGGACATATGTTGTTTACCAGAATCCCTTCTTTTGGGGAACCAAAGGAAAAAACAAACCAAACCCATTGCTGTGGAGTCAATTCTGACTCATAGCAACCCTACAGAACTGTCCCATAGGGTTTCCAAGGTGTGGCTGGTGGATTTGAACTGCCGACCTCTATGCTCCCACTGCTCCCAGAGATGGAAACAGGAGCCTCACTGGCCATTGAGAATGAGCCCTGGCCCCGGCCCGAGGGATTCCTTCAACGAAGGGCTTGGTCACAAACTGGTTTTGTCAGAGTCCTCTCCAGGCTTCCTGCTAGAGCTAGTGGAAAATCCTATCTCTTGCTTTTACAGTCCATTCTATTATTTAAGATCTGAAGTTAGCTTACCAGTGGCCATATTTTTCAGCTACACAAGGGAAGAGGCTATCTGAAATGAGAGAGAATTCAGACAAAACAGAGGGAAGCAGAGTTAATGGAGAGACATCACCTGAGCCCTGAGATCCAGCTGTGTCTCAGATTAGCTCCACCCATGGGTTCCCAGGGACCTGAACTGAACCATCTCTCTTGGTTTAAGCTAGTTTCTGCTAGGTTCTGTCACTTATAACCACGGTTCTTGAGTTAGACTTTCTTCCATGGATGTTCAAACACCTCCACACACTTTTACAAAATAGCATCATTTTATACACACTGTTCTATAGCTTGTTTTTTCACTTAATGTGTCATTGGCATTTTTCCAGGTAATGCATTTAGAACAATTTCATTTTTTTTTTTTACAGAGCATGCCATATGAACGTATCATTTCTCTATTTATTCATCACTGAGTAGATGTTTTGTTGGTTCCCCAGTTTTTAATACTACAACCCAGTCTGCGATACACATTTATAAAAAAAATCTTGCAGGCACTTGTGCAAATATTTTTATAAGATAAATTCATGGCAATGGCATTTCTGGGTCAACAATATCATAGACGTTCCATAGAAATTTCGTTCAAATTGCCCAACTGCCCTCCAGGAAAGTTGTGTCAATACTATGTTCACAGCACATATGAAAGAGTGACTTTACCCATACCCTAACCAAGGTGAGGGATATCGCTTTTTTTTTAATCTTTTTTATCAGTAAAAAAAATCTCATTATTTTAAGATGTGATTCTAAAATTACTAGTGAGTTTGAGGATTGTTCCTTTTGTTTAATGGCTATGTGCATTTCTTTATCTGAGATATGCTTATATATACCACTCGGCCATTTTTTGCTGAGGTGTTCACATTTTTCCTGGTGATTCATAATAGCTTGTTGTGTGTTATCATATAGCCTATCCATTGCTTATCACCTAGCCTATCATTTTTTCCTAATTTGTCTCATTTTAAAAAGTTTTGTTTGTAATGTCTTCTGATAGACTGAGATTTTAATTTTCACATAGCCAAAGACATAAATATTTTCTTCTTTCTATTCACTTTTAAAACTCAATAAATGTTATAAATCCACCCCTAACATTTACTTCCAAATATTTTAATAGCTACCTATAAAGAATTCAGTTTTATTTGCCGGAAGATCGCTTGCTAACCCTTTTAGGCCACTAGTAATAATTTTGTGAGGAAATCACTGTATGTTTCTTTTAAAACTGTTCTATACCAATTCATGTGGTGATTTTCACTCTGGACACATTGTCTGTAGTGCAGCATTAAGTTAAGTAATAACTGGCAATGGGTGAAGTGGAGGTTCAGGGGACTCGGCTTCTAGTCCAGCTCTGCCATCATCTTAGTGAATGATCTTCAGTAAAGAACGTTTGCTCTTCAAACAAACTATTATGAAAAGGAAAAGGCAAGCCATAGCCTAAGAGAAAATATTTGCAAAACATATACCTGGCAAAAGGATTGTATCTAGACTATATAAAGAGCTTTTATTACCCAATAATAACATAGGTAATAGAAATGGGTGAAGACTTTGAACCGACACTTCAGTCAGGAAGAAATACGGATGCCAAATAAACACATGAAAATATGCTCAATATCATCAGCCATTAAGGAAATGCAAATTAAAACCAAAATGAGATATCACTTCAAACCAGGGGTAGATTATCCAATAGGCAAAGTAAGCACGGGAAGCACCGTGCTTACCAAATCATCTGTAGTTTACAATTTCACATTTTTTTTCACCACATCAAAGATTCTGCTTCTAGGCATGGCTGGCATCTGCTTCTCTCCCAACCCCACAGCACCTTTCTACAGAATCAAAGCTTCTTTTCGAATTTGCAATCCCTGATACAGTTGGATGACCCAGTAAGCAAGGTAAGCATGGTCTTACTTGTGCTTACTTACTAATCTGTAGTGAACAATTTCACATGGAGTTCACGACATCTTTGCCTATTCGATAATCTGTCCCTGGTTTGAAGTGATATCTCATTTTGATTTTGATTTGCATTTCCCTAATGGCTAATTATGTTGAACATCTTTTCAAGTGTCTATTTGGCATCCGTATTTCTTCTTTTGTGAAGTGTCTGTTCAAATTCTTTACCCATTTTTATTGGGTTATTTTCTCTTAGGCTGATGTGATCTTTGATGTGGTGAAATCCATGTGAAATTGTTCACTACAGAAGATCTGGTAAGCATGGTAAGCACTGTGCTTATCTTGCATATTGGATAATCTGCCCCAACTTCACACCTACTGTGTTGTTGTCGTTAGGTGCCGTTGAGTCAGTTCTGACTCATAATGACCCTATAGGACAGAGTAGAATTGCCCCGTGAGGTTTCAAAGGAGTGGCTGGTGGATTTGAACTGCCGAACTTTTGGTTAGTAGCTGTAGCTTTTAACCACTGTGCCACCAGGTCTCCTTACATCCACTAGAGTAGCTAAAATTAAAAAAGACCGACTATATCAAGTGTTAGAGAGGATATGAAAGAACTGGAACTCTTGTACACTGCTGGTGGGAATGTAAAATGGTGTAGCTTTTTTAGAAAACTGTTGTTGTTATGTGCCGTCGAGTTGGTTCCAACTCATAGCGACCCTATGTACAACAGAACGAAACACTGCCCGGTCCTGTGCCATCCTCACAATTGTTGCTATCTTTGAGCCCATTGTTGCAGCCACTGTGTCAATCCATCTCATTGAGGGTCTTCCTCTTTTTTGCTGACCCTCTACTTTACCAAGCA
>NW_004444189.1:489893-517259 GCF_000243295.1 Trichechus manatus latirostris
TTCTGGCAGTCCATGGTATATTCAGTATTCCTCACCAACACCATAATTCAAAGGCATCAATTCTTCTTTGGTCTTCCTTATTCATTGTGTGCTTTCACATGCATATGAGAAAAAAAACCAAACCCGCTGCCATCGAGTGGACTCATAGCAACATGCAGATGAGGCGGCTGAAAATACCATGGCTTCGGTCAGGTGTGCCTTAATCCTCAAAGTGATATATTTGCTTTCTGACACTTTAAAGACATCTTTGCAGCAGATTTGACAAATGCAGTATGTTGTTTGATTTCCTGACCACTGCTTCCATGGGCGTTGATTACAGATCCAAGTAAAATGAAATCCTTGACAATGTCAATCTTTTCTCTGTTTATCATGATGTTGCTTGTTGGTCCAGTTGTGAGGAAAATAGTTTGGCAGGTGCTTAAAAAGCTAAACATACACATACCTATGACTCAAGAGAAAAGAAAGCATATATTTATGCAAATATTTGTACATGAATGTTCATAGCAGCTTTATTCATAACACCGCAAAACTGGAAACATTCCAAATGTCCATCAACAGGTGAATGGATAAACCAACTCTGACATATTCATACAATAGAATACTACTCTAAAATGAAAAGGAATAAAGTACTGATACACAGAACAACATGGATGAATCTCAAAATTAATCCTGCTGAGTGAAAGAAGCCAGAAAAGACAGGGTAGATTGTGTATGATTCTATTTAGAGAAAATTCAAGTTACTCTTTAATGACAGAAAGGAGATTAGTGGTTGTCTGGGGAAAGGAGAGTTTGAGGTGGGGGAGGGATTAGCAAGGGGCATAAGCAAGCTTTTGGGGATGATGGATGAACACATGTTCATTATTCTGATTGTGGAGATGGTTTCATGGATGTTTATATACCACAAAACATCAAGTTGTACCCTTAAATATATGCAGTTTATTTTAGGTCCATTATATCTCCAATAAAGTTGTAAAAACAAAAAATGGATATATTCAGATAGAATTTTCATTGCTTTACCTTAACAGATGAATGTACCAATAATGAGGACAACTAAGAATCAACTTTTTAAAAATCAAAGCCTTTGTTGTGTTTCCAGGCTTGTCTTTTTTTTAAGTTTTTAATGGACAGTTACTTTTGTAAAGAAAACACTTCCTAGTTAGTCATGGCATATACATACCAGTTTTCCCACAGCATGTATCTCTTGCATTAAATTTTTTGATTAATCCCCAGAACGACCTCACTGATATCACCCAAAGTGTTAAGAAAGTGATCTTATAGGCATAAAGAAGAATGTTGGTTGTGTAGGATTTTTTTTAAACCTAGAAAGTAAAAAAGATTCTTTGCCCAAGATGTGATCTTAGAATAATTTCTCTCTTGTATTGTTTGCAAAAAAATAAAGGAGTGTTCTTATCTTCTTAAAAAATAAAATGGCTCATCTTTAATAATCAGATATTTTAAACATGACCTCTCTCGTCCTGTTCTTGAACCTGAAGATTTTTAAGTAAACCTCTCGGAATCTTTAAATGAGAGCTGCCTCTAAGCCAGTCACTTGATGAGAGCACACGAGGGTAAGTCAAAGAATATTGGTACAAAATCATAGAAACTTTTATTAAACAAAAATATCAAATTGTGAAGCTATTGTTTCTTGACATATCCTCCATCTAGGTCTATACATTTCTGAAGGCAGTGTTTCCATCTCTCTAACCTTTCCCCGAAGAATTCTCGCTCTTCGATTTACACCATGTCAAAATGGTAGTTTTGGCATCCTCGAGGGACTCAAATTGTGTTCCTTTTAAATGTTCTTTGAGTTTGGGGAACAAAGAGAAGTCTGAAGGGGAAAGATCAGGGCTGTAGAGTGGATGGGGTAAGGTTTCCCAACGAAATTCTCATAGGGCAGCACTTGCTACCCTTGAAGAATGAGCAAGTGCGTTGTTGTGATGGAAAAAAAATTCCTTGGAGCAACTTTCCTGGCCTTTTTCTCACCAATGCAGTTTTCAACTTTCTTCAAACTTCTTTAAGCCCCTGTTATTGTCCTCTGTTCTTCAAGAAAATCTATCAAGATTACTCCTTTGGAATCTCAAAAATGAGTCGCCATAACCTTCTGAGCAGCGTTCCCTCTCTTGGTTCATGTTTGAGGTCTTCCCGACCTTCTTTAAAATGCTTGATCCATCAAAAAATTGTTGTTTTATGTGGGGCAGCATTCCCATAAACTTGTTGCAAAGCTTCAATGATTTGGGAAGATGTCCACTTGGGTTTTGTTAAAAATTTGACATAAGCCCTAACCTCAAAATAGTTTTTTCCATGGTACAAAAAGTATCCTTTTTTTGAAGGCACCCTAACAAAACTAAGACAAGTATGTCACTGAGGGAACTCGTCTGCAGCCGTTCACTGATCACAGAGACATGTTTTGTTTGGAATAAACCCGTGCATGTATAACCTGGAACCCTAGTAGCAATACTTTTTGATTTACCCTCGTACGTGTTTCTTCTGATGATACTGCCCTTTATCCATATATTTTCCAAATTTTTCTTTGGAAAAGTCATCTTTGAGTCAGAAGAAAAATTGTCCTTTTCATCATAATCACGAAATCACTCCAAATGTTATTAGCAAGTTTGAGAACCCACTTTATCTACCAAAACTGGTTGCACATCATTTGACTAGTCCCAAAAATATCCCCAAGCTTATTATCCCTGAACAAACAAAGATTTGTAATTATACTTTTTTTTGTTTGTTTTTTTAAAATTCTGCCCTCACTTTACTGGTAAGCTGCATGAGGGCTGGGGCGTATCTCTTTATTTTAACCAATAAGGAAATAAAGCATTTATTCGTTACATTTAAAATTGTCATTAATGCATTAGTTCTTTGTGGACAAATAAAAACTTAAAACACCTATACAATAATACAGTGTTAATAGAAATAGAAACCAGCCACACACTGAGGTCATTTTAGTTAGCTACCATAATTTAAATATTCAAATTAATGAAACCTCAAAAAAGATTGGCTCTAGAGAGCATTAATTAAGAGGACAGTGTTGTTTTCAGACATGTTCTGAAATTCAAACTCGTTGTGTAGCAGAATTGTAAACTTATGTTTTAATTAAATCTGTTTCTCAAAAAACTGTCAGATTACCATTTATTTGGGAGAGGCTTTCACCGGTTTGATGTTCAATTCCACAGGTGAAACTTCAGTCATTATTACTAGGAATATTAGGAGATTGCAATTCATTGTTTTTTCATCTTCTCGAAAAGACACAGGCAGTCTTGCTGGACTAAATAGACACCTTAAAGGCAAGCACTAATGATTTCTCCACAGTAATTTTAAGGAAGTCACTCAATGCATGAATAATCAACAGGCATATCTTGCCCCTCCTTAAGAAGAAGAGCTGAAGAAGTTAAAACCGATGCTGTAAAGAATACATAATACATTGGCGTCAACTATATTGGAATCAACAATATTAAAGGGTTCAATATCACCAGGGCCCTGTTTAGATAATTAATCTGGGTGCTTACACAGTCTATGAGGTTTAGCAGTGGAATCCAGGCTAGGTGATGTCTCAGCTGTGGCTTTCCGGCAAAAAGTTCTTTAAAGTAATGCCCAGGCCTTTAACATAGCAGACCAGAAATGCTCCACTTACAAACATGGTTGTTATGTACCAAGAATGTTTATTTTGCATGGTAAGGTCCTAACCCAAAGATGCAATGTTTGCAAGTATTGCAAAAACCACAAAACATGGATCACCTAGCTTGCAAGGCATTCCATTTAAGGTCTTTATCTCCTTTTCTTTTGGAGCATGAATGACCATACTATAAAAAAAACCAAAACTGGTTGCCATCGAGTCGATTCTGACTCATAGCGACTCTATAGGACAGAGTAGAGCTGCCCCATAGGGTTTCCAAGGAGCACCTGGTGGGTTCGAACTGCTGACCTTTCGGTTAGCAGCCCAACTCTTAACCACTATGCCACCAGGGTTTCTGACCATAACTATAGACCCTTACAAAACAATGAGAGCTCCTAAGGGAGGTGCTAAGGTGGCTGCTCCAATGGAGACACAGCACAGTTGGCAAACTCACCGGCTCCCACTTAGAGCAGTCCACCCCACCACAGTCATTCTTTAAGATATGCATGGCCACTTTGACCTGCTCTCATGGATCCTCCTCTGGCAAATTGCAGGAAACCTTTTATTTTGTTTGTTTATTTTAAAAATGCAATTCCAGCCAAACAAAATGCTAGAGCTCATAGCCAATCCCAGACCGACATCAAAGTCTTAGTTTCTATGCCACTGGCTCATTATTTCACTTGCTACTTTAGGAATCTCCCGTGAATTACAGTGACCACAGAAGAAGAGAAACCTGGTATTGGAAACAATGTGATTCGGTCCTCAAATCTTGGACATTCACATTTCTAAACAGGCTGCAGGAGCCACGCCAGGCCCCTCCTGCCCCTTCTTCGTATATGTCCAGTGGGAAGTGAGCATGTCCAGGGCTGCAGCTGGGCTCTTCTTGGGAAGCGCCAAGCTGAACCTCCCAGGATGATTCCTGGCCACCTTTGATGCCATTGTTAGGATTAGACAGTGTCTTTTTTATATCAAGATCAGTACCTAGTTCTGAGCCTTGTAATTAAAAACAACAAACCCCATGTATCAGAGTAGACGACTCCATGTGTGTCAGTTTAGAACTGTGCTCTATAAAGTTTTCAATGGCTGTGATTTTCTGGAAGTAGATCACCAGGGCTTTCTTCTGAGACACCTCTGGGTGGATTCAAACCACCAACTTTTTGGTTAGTGGCTGAGTGCTTAACTGTTTGCACCTCTTGTAATAACAGAAAACAATAAATATGTATTTTGTGGTTGAAATTAATGTGCCGTTAGCTGTGAAGCTCATTGCATAAGAAGAGGACTCCCATCAAGCATGTAGTCTCCCATAAAAACCCATTGTCATCCCTGCCCCATAGGGTTTCCAAGGAGCAGCTGGTGGATTTGAACTGCCAACCTTTAGATTAGTAGCCAGGCTCTTTATTACTGTGCCACCAAACTCCAGTCTCCCACAGTGATTACTTAAAAGGTGTTCTGGATTTGTATATGTATGAGTATAATTCAGCGGGCCCAGTGAAATCTTTTTTTAGTATGCTTTGGCCCCACCCAAGAGACAGTAAAGGGGGAGTCATCATAGAATGCCACCTTCTTCAGAGCACTAATCTTTCAGAACTGTTTATTTCCAATTGTGAATATAAGGCAAGAAGGTCTAGCAGATATATTTTCTTGAATAACTATGCTCTGATAAAGGATTAGGCATGTTTGTCAGTCCTTTTCTTTTCCCTCGAATCTGCCTACCTTCCTCTGATAATACCCGGGGCCACCACACAGAAGAAAGTTGTCTCTGAGAGGAAAAACAAACAAACAAAAACCTGGCCAAATACCCATTAAACTTAGATAAGAAGCTCCTCCTCTCAGAAATACTTCCAAGCAGAATTTCAAGGCTGTTACAGACTAAAAGCTTTCATTTGCTGCTGCTTATTTTTCTAGGGCTTGTTTCCCTTCTTATGTGGTCAGGACAAGTTCTCTGTGTCATTGTGGCATGTGTCTGTCTCTCAGACACACCTGAAGGAACCGTGTCCCTGAACGATGTGCTAGCTTGGTGTCCACACTGTTGAACCCCTGGCCTTTTCCTGTCAGGATGTGGCAGAGATAAGTTTCAGGTCCTGTACTTGCATAGAAAATGAAGACGCCTTTTGCTGACCCTGCTCTGTTGCAGCTTGTTATTGCAAAACGAAACTTGCTGAGTTACTAATCCCGAAAGGCAGCTGAAATTTTCATCTGATTGCTGTCAAATGCACTGTTAATGTCATATTGGATTATACGATAATAGTGGGAGAAATCCTTTAATGAGTTATCTTAACCATACTGCAGATAGTAGAGTGAAGCAAAGTGACTAAGTAACAATCAGAGAGAGGCAACAGGACGGACTTCAGGAATCAGGTTCAGTTGGAGAATTGCATTTCGTTTGCTGTCGAGTTCACTCTGTGGTCCCTACCAAGAGACTATGCGGAGTATGACCCAAGCTTATTCCACCCATTAGGATCAGCTTTGCCAATTTTGTCAGTTGATTTATTTATTTTCCATGTAAGACATACATTATGGATTGAATTATGTCCTCCCAAGATAATGTGTTGAAATCTTAACCCCTATACCTGTGGATGTGATCCCCTTTGAGAACAGGGTTTTCTTTATTATGTTAATGAGGCCATATTGATGTAGGATGTGTCTTAAAGATAACCACTTTTGAGATATGTAAAAAGCAGATTAGATACCAAGAGAAGCAAGCACAGCATGAATGGGGGAAAGATAGATGCCACGTGGAGATCTCCAAGGAACTGTAAGAAGAATGATAGAGAAGCTAAGACAAGGATTTTCCCCAGAGCAGTTACAGAGAGGCTTCCTCTAGAGCCAGTGCTCTAAATTCGGGCTTCTAGCCTCCTGAACAGTGAGAAAATAAATTTCTGTTCTTTAAAGCCATGCACTTGTGGTATTTCTGTTACAGCAATGCTAGGAAACCAAGACAACATACTATAAGGAAATAACCTTCATTAATTGCCATCACTGAGAGAGATTGTCCCTGTATTGTTCTTCCCCACAAGGTCATCCTTGGGGGTGGGTAGGGAGGGAAGGCAGTGTTTACTTCTTACTTTGTCTCTCCCAAAGAACCTAGGAGAGGGACCTGAACATATTGGCTATTCACATAATGGTGACTAATAGTTTTTGCTCTTTGTCCCACAGAGCTAACCTGGGTCATCACTCTCAAGAGTATGCCAGGCACCATGCTAGCCATCAGGGAGAGATTCAACACAGTCCTGGCCTGACAGAACTTGTGCTGTAACTGTTGGTGGTGTGGGTGGTCCAACGTAGGTACAATAGTGTCAGTGCAATGTGCTGAGTTCTGTTAGAGAGGGTGAGCCACTGAAGGGTTTTAAGCAGTCCTTCGATATGATCTGATGTTGTTGAACCTGTTATTCTTGCCTTTATGTTTGTTGCCTGAGAAGATCCTATTTTTAATGCATTGATATGGACAATATTCCCTGCAAAAAATAGTAAGAAGCTTTAATAAAAAAAGTTCTGTGGATCTTCCCGTTGGTCAGGTTTCTTGTTTCCTCCTGCTCGATTTCTTTGGACACAGATAGCATCTTTATTTTTACACAAACAGCATGTTGGAGGCAAATAGTAGTGGAGATATCAGGGGCCTGTCTATGGAAAATAGCACCTATGGCAATTAGTTTTAAATTGTTGAATGATCTCTCAGAGCTGGTGGTGGCAACTTCGAAGTCCAATAGGAATTTCTCATTAGCGCCCCTCCTTGAACAGTGCTCAGGGCATGTGCCCTACCTCCCATACCTTAGTTACACCTCTGGGAGATATGAAGTCTAAACATCACAGATGCAGAACATGAGATGCCAAAGCGCAAGCCATGAGAGGGGAGAGTGAGAAAACAGTTCCTCTGGGAAGTCTCACTCCAAGTTGAAATGAACATTTAAAACATGAAGAGGCTGCAAGAAAGAAAGTTAAAATTCTAAGATTTGTCTTGGGATGTGAAGAACAGCAAATGTCCTTGATTCAACCCACACATGGTTGGCCGACCCCAAGGTCTGGCTGACTCTAACATAGCTGGCTGACCTAAGCTTTTGCCCATCCCTTGAACCACACCTGAACCTTCTGTAACCCCTGGAGTTATTTGGAAGATCATTTGAAAATATCTTCCTCTCTTTATCTTCTGGTTTGTTCTGAGAGAGCTCTGAGGAGCGCTGTGTGGAACCGCAGGGGAGAGAACTCACTTTTCCTGTATTTATAAGTGCTTTTATAGCCATTTCCCTGTAAGTGATGGCTGAGGAAGAAATGTTGAGCAAATGGTGAAGAAATGATGACCGCTTGATATGTCCAGGGTGTGAGTTAATGCAGTTTCCCACTGAGGCAATGTGGTAGGGGAGGAAGCACCAGATTTGGACTTAGAAACAATGGTTCTGGTGCCCTGTGTGCACTAAGCAGCCCTTCAGAACACACTGCTGAATGACTAAAGAAGTGAACAAATGAAGGCATGCCAGCTAGGCCTGATTAACACAAGTCACCAAAAATATGAGACTGAAGTACACCAACAGACACCAAGAATCAGAAAGTTATCACTTTGAGGGCATAAATGTAACCCACTTGCTGGGCAGGAAGCTGACAGAAGGCGTAGCCCCTGCTAGCTGTTCACAATCTGAGAACCATTGAGTGATAAACTCCCAATACCACAGGCAGTTCATAGAAGACAGGGCTGGTATTGGATTTGGCATCCAGGAGGAGTTGACCAGAGCTGAGCTTTGAAGAGTGAAAAGGGTTTGGATAGGCAGAAGAGAGGGGAAGAAAACATCTTATGCAACAGGCTGAGAAAAAGCACAGAAGTGGTTTAAATCATGATGATAATGTTTGTGAGACAGTGAGCTGACTGAGATGAGATATCGGGGAGCAGTAAGGAGCAGGTTGACCTTGAAGCTGGAAAGGGACTAAGGACTTGGTGTAGTCGGCAACACAGAGCCGCTATACACTCTCGAGTTGAAGAGCAGGCTTCTGGGTGACTGGTCTGACTGAGTAGGCTCCTCTGCATCCAGCATTTGGCTAACTTGCTGTCTGTACAGTTAACTGAGTTTGCATGGACATTCAGCTTACATTTCTGTTGCTTTTCCAGGTGAACAGATCTGCAGATGTATAGGGCAAGCCCCCTCACATGCTCCCTTGTCCAAAAATTAACCAACGTAATGGAGACCAGATCACACGCTTTCAAAATGAACCAAGGGCCTCTTCCCTGTAATATGATTTGCCAGATGACAGATGATCCCAATGCCTGTAATTACTTAGATACTTTGACTTTCAGTGGCAGTAATAAGTAACTGGAGTTCAGGCTTGTAGAATTTCCTTCCTAATTGTTGCTGTTCACCTACTCATTAGAGGGATAAATGACACACCACTTTATTTAAACAGCTTCCTCAGTACCTGTAAATTCCAACAGAAGTGTCCCAGCATTTGCAGGTCCCTGGGAGAGCTGTTTGGGGGCTAGAAGCATGGTGGTGCACCATTTAGGTAGCCGCTCAAGTTGGTTGGCTGTTTAGTTTGAATAAGCAAGCCACAAGTTTCCAACACTGACGCACTTCCTAGTGCTTTGGATTTAAAAGGCTGTAGAAAGGATAACTGACCACAGCTTGTTAGCACGAGAGATTTACTGTCATTAGTGCAAACTTAGATGAATTACTTTAATATAGTGAAATATAAAAAAAGGGCCAGATAGTTTCCTTTCTCAGTAAGTTAAGAGTACTCAAACAGCTTTTCGCACTTCACTTTTGCACTTGGTGTAAAGAGGGGGAGGAAATCATAAAGGGCCAGTGAGTGGGAGTGGAAAGGAGGAGGAGGATTAACTTGGCAGAAGTGGGAAAGGTGGATCTCAACTCAAATCCAAGTTAACAGACCTCTTCAGGTTGCTGTTTTCAGGGCAATATAAAAGCTAACATATCCCTTGGTGATGGAAACAGTTAACACGCTCAGCTGCTTACCAAAAGGTTGGAGGTTCAAGTCCACCCAGAGGTACCTTGGAAGAAAGGCCTGGAGATCTACTTCCAAAACATCAGTCACTGAAAATCCTATGGAGCACATTTCTATTCTGACACACATGGGGTCACCATGAATCAGAATCAACTTGATGACAACTTTTTTTTTTTTAAATAAAAGCAAATAGACATTCATTGTTTTAAAAATTGATTTACATTTTCCATTGTGGTATTAATTTAGAAAATCCCATTACAACTGGGTTCTTTGTGTTTTTGACTGAATCGTAGAGAGAAAGAGCTAGAAAAATTACAAAGTAGATCCTTAAGTCTTTATTCAACTATAGACGCCGGCTTTGTTCTTGTTGTTAGTTGCTGTCGAGTCAATTCTGACTCATAGTGACTCCATGTGTGCAGAGTAGAACTGCTCCAGAGGGTTTTGAAGGCCTGGAAGACTTGACTTGTTTCATTCAGAGCCACACAAATATCACCCTTTCACATGCTCTATTTTTTGTTTGTTTTTGAACCATCCATTCTTCTGACGATTGTGCCTAAGACAGGCAGTTTCCACGCACAGAGAATGCCTACAACTGGAGAAATTTATTCTCATTTTTCTTCCCTATGGCTCCTTTTGCAAAAACATTGCTTCCTAACTCTTAAAACACAGTGGAAGCTGCCACTGGCAATTATTTCATCTTGATTTTCAGGAGTAGGGCTTCATTCTTGTCTGATCATTGAATCTAGAGTTGCTTTGCAATTTGTCCCGTTTCCACTAAGATACAAACATGTGGGCCTGGTTCCTGTTGTTATTGCAACTGAAATGGAACTAATTTCACTCGTTTCTGTGCGGCTAAGCACTGCGGGTTAATGTCTGTGGAGGTTGTTGTCAATTATTATTGCTCTATTAGTCCATGGTAAGTGCTATTTGTTCTTTCTAGAGTTATTTTTCCCCGTTTTATTTCTCAAACACATAACATACCTGAGAGGTGAAAGTAATAGAAATTTCCTTCTGAAAGGTGGAGGGAAAGTCTATAAAATCCAATAGCGTATTTAGTACCTGTTTATTTGATTACTACCTCATTCATCACTGAGTTTCTTGGAAGTAGTTTAGAGGGAAGAGGCACAGCCAGAATGCTCCTTAGAAGCAAGGATGGCAAGACTTCGTCTCACGTACTTTGGACATGTTATCAGGAGGGACCAGTCCCTGGAGAAGGACATCATGCTTGGTAAAGTAGAGGATCAGCGAAAAAGAGGAAGACCCTCAATGAGATGGATTGACACAGTGACTGCAACGATGGGCTCAAGCATAGCGGGAAGATAGTGAAGATGGCACAGGACTGGGCAGTGTTTCGTTCTGTTGTACATGGGGTCGCTATCAGTCAGAACTGAGTCTACGGCACCTAACAACAATTTAGAGGGGAATATTTCCCTAAAATACTCTCTGATCATTTCTTAAAATAACCTTATTTGTAGCTATGTTGTTAAAAGCACATGAACAATAACAATGACAAACTTAACAGCACCATCGGGCATGGTCTCTCCTCCTACTGGCAATCTTGTCGCATGTCTGAAGGGGTGTAAGCTGGAGTCTTTAGACAATTCCAGAGACTGGGGGCTGCTCTACCTGACTTCTCATTTCTAATGTTTCAAGGTAGTTGTTGCTTTCCCGACATCCCATTCTTCTGATGCTACTTCACTTCCAAATTGCTTTGAAAGAGTCGTAGTTTGAGTTTGCTAATTTCATCTTCAAGATTCAAACGGAGCAGAGGTTCCCACTTCCCTAGTTATTTGTCCAGACTTTGTGTTTCTACATCACAGAGAAAGCCTTGATATTTATATTTAAAGAAAAAAAGACATGTAAAGAGGATAGAGTTAGGGTAGGGAGAGATCTGAAGAAGTAAATTCAAAATTGTCCCAACCCAGTTATAGAATGCTTGCTCCCCAACCCCTGCAAGACAGGCAGTAATGGAACTACACTTATGATTGCAAAATGTGTGTGAAATGATGGCCGCCTTCATGAGAGAAAAAAGAAAATGGTAAGAAATAGTAATGTATCTGAGTAAGTTGTGTTAGCGTCCAGAGATTTGTTGTTGTAGCCAGGGGTCCTTTCATGTTCTCCAACACTGATTGGATCCAGGCCCGATCAGGATGACAACATTCATTTTGAACGAATAGTCATGTGTCCCTTCAAATACAATCGACATGCTCTGTCTCTGCTTTGGGTGCAGCTTTAACTGACCCGCCATGTGCCTGGCAGAGTGTCTGAACCCAGGCAGGCTGGAAACGAGGCAGCACATCAGATTGGGGATGCTTGCAGAAGTGTTGGGGCATGGACTGAATGCTGGTCCTTCCTGTGGCCAAGAGTGTGCAAAATGAACTCACTCCCCTTTCTAGGCCCAGGATGCAGGGGAAAAAAGAAAATGCTTAAATTTAAATAAGTCAGTCTACACTCAGAAAGGGTTAGCATCTCCTCCAGGAATGGTCTGACCCACATGGCAGGTGAAAAGAGAAGGAATGTTTGAAATTTTCCAAAAAACAAAAATAAAGGAGAAAAAAAAGAAAGGAAGGACCAAAAGAAAGAGAGAGAGACAATAAAGTTTGGATGTTGTTTCTGGGCATCTTCTTTCCTTCCTTCCTTCCTTCCTTCCTGCCTGCCTGCTTGCCTGCCTTCCTGCCTTCCAGCCTGCCTTCCAGCCTTCCTTCCTGCCTTTCTTCCCTTCCTCCCCACCCCCACCCCTCCTCTCCCTCCCTTCCTTCCTTCTTTTTTTTGCAAGGGAATGCTAAATGACCTGTACTGAATGATTCATTTGGTTGTTTTCTACTGGGTAAATGAATTTCCGGATGTGGGAGGTAAGTGGCAATGGATGTGGGCAAGCTCTCCTGGATTTCCTCTGCCTGGTGGCACATGCCTCTCCTCACTTTCACCTCCTGTCCCCTGACTGCTCAGCTCATCTTTCTGGCATTAGAGAGGCCATCAATCACGGCAACATGTGAATGTGTTTTATTTATTTATTTCTTTGGGGGAAGTAACAAATATTAAATCACAAATGAGACTAGCCTGTGTGTGGAGTGACACTACTGGAAAACCTCCAGATCTTTTCTACAATCATGACTCCCTCTAATCTTCACATCACTGGACTTGGGTGAGCACAGAGGGGGTTTTCAATGACTACAGTAGGCCCCTGATATTTTGTGGTCATAGATGTTGATGATAGATTTTAATATATTTTAATTTGGCATTAATATTTGTGGGCCACCACTTATATTTATGTTGTGTTTCCCCTTATATTTATTTATTTTTTAATCAAATCTTTTTTTTATTGTGCTTTAGGTGAAAGTTTACAGCTCAAGTTAATTTCTCATATAAAAATTTATACACATATTGTTATGTGACACTAGTTGCAATCCCTATAATGTGACAGCACACTCTCCCTTTCCACACTAGGTTTCCCGTTTCTATCCAACCAGCTCCTGTCCCTTTCTGCCTTCTCATCCTACTTCCAGACAGGAGTTGCCCATTTGGTCTTCTGCATCTGCTTGAACTAAGAAACACACTCTTCACGAGTACTATTTTTTGTTTTATAGTCCAGTCTAATCTTTGTCTGAAGAGTGGGCTTCGGGAATGGTTTTAGTTCTGGGTTAACAGAGTGTCCAGAGGCCATGGCTTCAAGGGTTCCTCCAGTCTCAGTCAGACCATTAAGTCTGGTCTTTTTATGTGACTTTGAGTTCTGCACCCCGCTTTTCTCCTGCTCTTTCAGGGACTTTTTGTTACGTTCCCTGTCAGGGTGGTCGTTGGTGGTAGCCGGGCACCATCTAGTTCTTCTGGTCTCAGGCTGATGGAGTCTCTGGTTTATGTAGCCCTTTTGTCTCTTGGGCTAATTTTTCCTTGTGTCTTTGGTGTTCTTCATTCTCCTTTGCTCCATGTGGGTTGGGAGCAATTGATGTGTCTTAGATGTCTGCTCGCAAACTTTTAAGACCCCAGATGCCACTCACCAAAGCAGAATGCAGAACATTTCCTTAATAAACTTTGTTATGCCAATTGTTCCCTTATACTTAAATAGTTTTTATTCTCTTGCAAAACAGTTTATACAAGGCAGAGAGGTACAAAGAAGTAAGATAAATAACCCCTAATCTTACCACCCACTGATAACCCATTAAAACATTTTGGTAAACATCTGTCCAGTTATTTTTTCTATACATGTATACACATGCACACACAGCATAAAAAAAATGTTCTTTCAAAAATCTCTTTTTTTATTTAAAAACATTCATGTCCAAATTTTCATGTCCACAACTATGATTCTATATCATTCTCTCAAATAGTTTCTTAGTATTCATTATATGGTTTTTTATTTTATTATTACAAAGTATTCTGTAACTTACATACTTGTGGCTAATCTTTGCATACTTTTAGAACATCTTTAGGATAAGTTTCTACAAGTGAACTTGCTGAGTCAAAACTTATGCACATTTAAAATTTGGATGTGTGTTCTCATATTTTCTAGAAAGTCATATTAATAGTAACTATCATGAATGTATTCCTGGTAAGGTTGATTTTTTTTTTTTCTTTTTAAGGATTTTTACACATTTATTTCCTGCATTCCCATGGTACAGAGGAAATATTTAATTATAATTTAAGACACCTCTAGAAAGGAAAAGTCATGCTATATGCAGATGATTATCTTGTCAAATTAACTGTCTTTTTGCAGTTCCTGGATGTTCAAGTTATTATTTACGGTTGAAAAGTAAAATTAAGAATGGTCATTTCTTTATACTTTGCAATTTTCGGTTATAATTTTGTGACTTCAGACTAATTATTTCATGTGGGCATAGTGGCTTTTGGGTGGTTTATATAACAGCAAGAGGCAAGCATATGTGCTGGGTTTGCTTTGGAGTTCATCTTATAAAACATCTAGATAAGTCCTATGGACAGTGTAGTGTGGATGCATGACAAGGGAGGCTATGCCTCCCCATTCAGCCTGAAAATGGTGTCTCACCGCTTGACAGCAGCAAGCGGCATATGCATTCAGGCCTGTGTACATGCGAGGACCTACGCGGTAAAGACACACGCATATATAGAGGAAAGGGTTCTTAGTCCATTGTTAAAGCAATGTATCCATAATCTTATGAATACACAGAAGACAGAATTGAGTGTCATGTGTGGGAAGGGGAAGAGGTGGTGAAGGAGTTACTGTGGCTGAAAAGTATGAGAAACCTTGGGAGAGAGTAGAGGAAACTTGTGAACAATAGCTACCTTCCTCAGAAACCAACATATCAAGGCTTTTTAGACATCAGCAAAATAATCAGATTAAGGCAAAACATGTTTAGTCCCTGTGGCAAAACTGAAACTCAGACAGAAGATAAACAGTTGCACAAATTTAACCACTTTGGTTTTTGCTGATTTCAGTGTGTATATATGTATGACTGTAAGTTTATAGAATTAGTTGTTCAGTAATAGAAAGATATACATCATACAGCCTGGTATATTGTATCGGGAAGCCTAGTCCTTTAAGCATGAAATCGTAACCAACCCCTCTGGGTACCAACATAAGGCCCCACTGTGGTTATTATTTGTTATCTGGGCCCTTCATTAATATTAACGGAGCCCACAGATTATGCATATACCCCTTCATCATTCTAGCAGTGAACCAAAACTGTACTCTGAAAATATTTTAATCTTGGCTTTTAATTTAAAAGCAAAATTAAAAAGATTTCTAAATTCAAAATATATACTTCAAGATAGTCTACATGGCTTAAAAAAATGATTTTTGCTGAATTAAGAACCAATGTTCTGTTCTAAAACCCTGCAGACCATTTTGGTTCCTCTCCCTATCTATACAGTCCTTTTTTTGAACTGCATTCCGGAGAGATATTTTTCCTTGCCTCTCATTCTGTTTTATTTTGTTATGCAGAAGGAAGGAAACGGTAAAAAAATTCTTCAACTTGCTGAGCACTTAATATGTGCCCAGCTTTGTGTTAACTGCTTTGCATATGTGAAATCATCCAATGACAAAGTCTTATAAGATAGATTGTATTATCCAGATTCAGAGAAGCTAAGTTGCCTGTTGTATGTCTATTTGTAATTGGTGGAGAGCAGGTTAGCAGGAAACCAAAGCTATGTGTTTTTCTCTTGCAGCTGCATGCAAAAGCAGCAGAGTTCGTGGGGTTCCTTATTTCTCATTGGCATCACAGAAATCACTATTATGGAGAGAATCAGGTCCAGAATCTTCGTAACAATATTCATTTAATTCATACATTGCTTTAAGATGCTTTTCTTACTTGAGTACTTTTGCTCTATTCTGTGCTCTCTATCACAGGTATTTCAGGAGAAGTACGAGGTCTTGGTCTTTGCCCTAGGAGAGCTTCCCATCTAAATTGCATCAATTGGCTGCCCCCAGTATAGCATTAGACAATCCACATTCACAGCCAGACGAGCTGAAATGACTAAAAATATCAGCTCCCCACAGAGCAATGACAAGCAGACTTGGGTCACTGGTTGTCCTTCACGGTAGCCACAATTTTTTTTTTTTGAATAGTGTCCCAAAATGTGAAAGGGTCTGAATATATGTTCAATTAATTCTCAACATATTTCAAGAGTAACTTTATGCTTTGGGTACCCTGGAAAAAATAGATTAGGGAATATTTTCCTAGTTTAAAAATACTCTTTGCCACTTATGAGCAGCTGATATTTGACAAAGGCCCAAAGTCCATTAATTGGGGGAAATGACAGTCTCTTTAACAAATGGTGCTGGCATAACTGGATATCCATCTGTAAAAATACTGAAACAAGACCCATACCTCACACCATGCACAAAAACTAACTCAAAATGGATCAAAGACCTAAATATAAAATCGAAAATGATAAAGATCATGGAACAAAAAATAGGGACAAACGTTAGGAGCCCTAATACATGGCATAAACACAATACAAACCATAAGTAACAATGCACAAACACCAGAATAGACAATAGATAACTGGAAGCTCCTAAAAATCAAACACTTATGTTCATCAAAAGACTTTACTAAAAGAGTAAAAAGACAACCTATAGACTGGGAAAAAATTTTTGGCTACCACAAATCTGATCAGCATCTGATCTCTAAAATCTACAAGATACTGCAAAACCTCAACAACAAAAAGACAAATAACACAGTTAAAAAATAGGCAAAGGATATGAACAGGCACTTCACCAAAGAAGACTTTCAGGCAGCTAATAGACACATGAGGAAACGCTCACGATCATTAGCCATTAGAGAAATGCAAATCAAAACTACAATGAAATACCATCTCACCCCAACAAGGCTAGTATTAATCCAAAAAACACCAAATAAATGTTGGAGAGGTTGTGGAGAGACTGGAACAATAATACACTGTTGGTGGGAAGGTAAAATGGTACAATCACTTTGGAAATCCATCAGGTACTTCCTTAAAAAGCTAGAAATAGAAGTACCATATGATCCTGCTCCTTGGAATATATCTGTTCCTTGGAATATATCCTAGAGAGATAAGAGCCATCACACGAATAGATGTATGCACACCCATGTTCATTGCAGCACTGTTCATGACAGCAAAAAGATGGAAACAACCTAGGTGCCCATCAACAGATGAATGGATAAACAAATTATGTTATGTTCACACAATGGAATACTACGCAAAGATAAAGAATAACAATGAAGCCTTGAAACATCTCATAACATGATCGAATCTGAAAGGCATTATGCTGAGTGAAGTTAATCAGTCGCAAAAGGATAAATATCGTATAAGACCACTATTATAAGAACTCAAGAAAAGGTTTAAACACAGAAGAAAACATTCCTTGATGGTTACCAGGGTGGGGAGGGAGGGAGAGGGGTATTCACTAGCTAGAAAGTAGACAAGAATTGTCTTAGGTGAAGGGAAGGACAGCACACACTATAGGGGAAATCAGCACAACTGGACTAAACCAAAGCTAAGAAGTTTCTTGAATACAACCAGACACTTCGAGAGCCAGAGTAGCAGGGGCGGGGGTCTGTGGACCATGGTTTCAGTGGATATCTAGGTCAATTGACACAACAAAGTTTTTTAAGAAAATGTTCTGCATCCCACTTTGGTGAGTGGCATCTGCGATCTTAAAAGCTGGGGAGCGGCCATCTAAGATGCATCAATGGATCCCAACCCACCTGGAGTAAAGAAGAATGAAGAACAGCATGGACACAAGGAAAGTATTAGCCCAAGAGATAGAAAGGGCCACATAAACCAGAGACTTCATCAATCTGAGACCAGAAGAACTAGATGGTGCCTGGCTACCACAATGACCACCCTGACAGGGAACACAACGGAGTCCCTGACAGAGCAGGAGAAAAGTGAGGTGCAGAACTCAAATTCTAGTAAAAAAGACCAGACTTAATGGTTTGACTGAGACTGGAGGGACCCCAGAAGACATGGCCCCTAGACTCTCTGTTAGCCCAAAACTAAAATCATTCCTGAGGCCAACTCTTCAGACAAAGATTAGACTGGACTCTGGGACATAAAATGATACTAGTGAAGAGTTTGCTTCTTAGCTCAAGTAGATACATGAGACTAAATGGGCAGCTCCTGTCCAGAGGTGAGATGAGAAGGCAGAGAGAGTCAGGAGCTGGTTAAATGGACATGGGAAATCCGGGGTGGAAAGAAAGAGTGTGCTGTCACAGTATAGGGAGAGCAACTAGGGTCACAAAACAATGTATGTATAAATTTTTGTATGAGAGACTAACTTGAATTGTAAACATTCACTTAAAGCACAACAATTAAAAAAGAGAAAAAAGCTTTTTGCAAGTTACTTGTCCTGATTTGAGTGTTAAGCCAGTCATAATGATGTTGAGGACAATGATGGTTAAAATCTATTGAGCACTCATTCCTTTTTAAACTCTGTGCTAAGCACTCAGTATTATCTCATTTAGTCTTCACCACAATCCTATGAGATATGTACCCATCTTACATATGAGGAAACTGAGGCTTTGAAAATTTCAATGATTCACTCATGGTCTCATAGTGAGAAAGTAGTGGAGCTTGGACTCTAACACAGGTTTTATTATTATTATTATTAATCTATAAATACTTCTCTTAAACAGAAGAAGCAAATTATGCTCCATACAAATAATACTGATCTTTGTGTCTACCTGGTAATAGGCCCAGCTATGCAAATGAGGGCCCCTGCCAAGTTATGTCTTCCAGTGCACCCTGGGTCACCCTGCTTCCTCTTTAATCTGTAAGTCTCACCATTATGTTTTTCCTCATCTAGTCTGGCGGTGAATGTGTGTTGTCTGATGCTGTATTGGCGGCAGTAAAAAGAAAAGAAGAATAACTCCAGAAAGCTGCTCTTGAAAAGGGCAAACCTGAAAGGGAGGAAAAATTCCTGGGGTGTGGTTGGGATGGGGAGGAGTCTTCTCTAGCATTCTCCCATTTACGTATTAGCCCCATAGATTAGTTATCTCTTTGAAAACCATTTAGAAGTTGACCTTCAAGAGATTGGACACAGTACAGGTGAGTTGTTCAGGTTAGGAAACCATTCACAGAGGCTCAACATAGGTTAGGAAGAGAAAGTAAAAGACAGGTTCTTAGATTACAGAAAGCAGCTCTTTGTGGATAGATGCATAGAAATGTAGGACCTGAGTTCCAAACCAAAAATTATTGTGATTCTAGAAGTATCATTTAGTGTTTTTCAAGTAGAAATTGATTTCTTGAGCACTTCTATGTAGAAGAGATTTTGTAGGGGCTAGAAAGGATAGACACGACAGTCCCTGATCCATATAAAACCTAAAGCAATTAATGAAGTCTACCATAAATCAACCAATACTATTAATTAATTCCAGTGCAAATAAACCAATACCAAAACAAAACAAACAAACAAAAAAGGCATAGAAAACAAAGTGCAATGAGGGTACATGATCTTATTCTCTATTATTACTTTACTTTGATCAACTCTAAAAATTTTGCATTCATTCAAACACTTATTGAGCACCTATTTTGGGCTCAGCACCATGACAGGAAGACAAAGAAGATAGGGACTCATGGTGAAGACAAAGAAATATAGACATCCCAAAGTAGCCAGTTTTACTAAAGGTAGGATGAAAGTACCCTAAGTGCTTAAAGAGGGGGTGACCTTGATCTGGATCCTGCAGGCTGGGGTATCTCAAATGGTGAAGAGGCAGGACAAGCCTTTCCCAGCACAGCCAACAACTTGTGGGAAGAAGATCTAAGATTCCATTGTGATGTGAACATAGACATGCAGGGGAGTTAAGGCTACAAAAGGAACTTGGGGTAAGGTTCCAGAGGGTCTTGAAGGCAGTGTTTGGGATTTTGGATTTTCCTCCAAGCTACTGAAACCCCCAGGGTGAAGTTTCAGTCATGAAGTAACATGGTTTGTTTTTTTCCAGAGCCTTCTGTGTGAAGGGCTGGCTAGATATGGACGATATTGGGGGTGGCCTCTTCGCAGCTGTTCCAGAAAGAATATCAACTCATTTAACTTGCAAAACCATTCACCCATAAAACACCACAAAATCTAGAGTGTCCCTTGTCAGCTCTGGTCCCTTTTCCAAATCAGTCTGGAGTATCCTTTCCCAAAGCTAACTTGCCCTCCATGGTTGTTTTCTGAGGCAAGCCTCTCTGTTTAAACATTTATCTAAAACAGGAATTTGGGGCCCATTTTCAGTTCTTCTACTCTTGGAGGTGGGGCAGAAAGAGACAGAAAGGCAGTGGAGAGAAGAGAAACAAGCTCTCTTGGTGGCTTCTCTGCCTGTGATGATTTAAACACCTTCTAAGGTTGGCAGTTTGAGTCCACCAGCTGCTCCTTGGAAACCCTGTGGGGCAGTTTCTACTCTGTCCTATAGGATCGCTATGAGTAGGAACCAACTTGACGGCGACGGGTTTAGGATGATGATAAGTAAACAGGGTCCACCAAAAAACCCACTGTTGTAGTTGATTCTAACTCTTAGCAACCCTATAGGACAGAGTATAACTGCCCCATAGGGTTCCCAAGGCTATAAATCTTTATGGAAGCAGACTGTCACATCTTTCTCCCATGGAGCAGCTGGTGGGTTCCAACTGCCGACCTTTTGGTTAGCAGCCAAACGGTTTAATCACTGTGCTACCAGGACTCCTTAAACTGGGCCAGATATGTTTAAAAAAATACGAGGCCCATAAAGTCATGAATTTTGAAACTGAAAGAGACCTTGGACAGCCAGTCTTTGCTTTTAAGGAGCAGGATACTAGAAAGAGTACAGGATTTGGAAAAGACAGCCTGGTGTATCTAGGACTGTTCATGTGACTTTAGGTAACTTACTTAATTTCTCTGAGTCTTAATTTTATGTTACTTAAGAAGAGTGACTTATAGTTCTTATAATAATATAAATTAAATATTACATGTGAAAGGATAAAACCATGTGCAACACTGCTTGTGATTTCAGATAGAGAAACTGAGACTCGGGGAGGTTAAGTGGATATATGGCAAGGTGGTCATTTAACTGCGGTGGATAGATACCTTCACAACCCTGACCTATGAAACCCCAGCAAGGCTTTTCGAAGTCTGTATTACCAAGTTGACACAATGCTTTTAATGAAAATGGCAAAATCTTTTGTGTGCCCTGTGTTCTCATGTTCCCTGCCCTTATATGTTTCTTGCCTTAAAGTAATTGGTGCCATTGAATCCTGACTGTCTGTCAGTCTTAGTTTTAGCTGTTAAGGCTTGGGGTGGATTTTGCTAGCAGTTCACAAGCTGTCTTGAGGGTGCTTTAGCGTCTCAGCATCTCCGTGTTTCCTGAAAGCCCTTTGCTGTTGCTTCTGGAATGAGTCCAGGTGCTCACCTCACATAGGTGTGTTAGCACTCAAGCCTTCCTGACTTAATCTCTTTCCTTTTACTCTGTCACCAATTAAAGATGGCTGCCTCCTTGTCAACTCATTCTCTATGGACAACTAGGCAAGAGAATATGATGATTCCCTTGACTGTTTTGCTCCTTCGTATATCAACTTGGTCTTCTTTTCTTGCTCCTACAGACCTACCTTCCTCCTCAAGCTACTGTCTGTTTGACATGAGATGCATTCCTCAGTAATCCCAATGGCTGATTGCATCAAGGTGGGAGACACCCAAGACTCCAATAAAAAGGATTAATTACAAGAATGTGAAAGTTATCACATACTCAGAATGACTTTTTAATAAAAATTCCTTGAAAACAATTTTTTTCCTGATGATTTTATTTCCTGTCTGGACAAGCCTAATGTTTTGACTGTGTTTACAAAGCTCCTACCACTGGCCCCTCCGTGGCTGCAGGAGCTGGTCACTGACAGCTGGGTCTTCTGCACTGGTACCCTGGTTTTGATAGCCCAAGAGTGGGAAAAATCACTCCTCAAATCTCCCATTGTCCATTAAAGCCTCCCTTCCATGCAGCTCTGCTGCCTTTCCTGTCATGATGACAACAACAACCAAGCAACAGCAATAATAACAGCTAACACTTAGCTAGTGCTTACAATGTACTTAACTATACTAACTCATTAAATGCCTATATGCCACCTCTTTTATAATGCCAAGAAAGCTGAGGATGGGAGCTACTGGTCAGAGTTGTGATAGGGCCATCCATTGTCAAACTGTGGGGACTTTTAGTGCCACACAGTGATTCTCAACAGGGAGCAGTTCCTCCCACCCCAACCAGGAGACATTTGGCAATGTGTAGAGACATTTTTGGTTGTCACAACTAGAGGGATGCTCCTGACATCTAGTGGGTAGAGACCAGGAATGCTGCTAAACATCCCACAATACATAGGATGGCCCCTGAGAACAAATAATTAATGATTAAAAACCCACTGCCATTGAGTTGATTCCAACTCATAGCAACCCCATATGGTTTCCAAGGCTGTGAGTCTCTACGGAAGCAGACTGCCACATCTTTCTCCAGCAGAGACACTGGTGGTTTTGAACTGCTGACCTTTCAGTTAGTAGTTGATCTGTCCCTAAATGTCAATAGTGTGGGTGCTGAGAAACCCTGGTGCCACAGGATTTAAGTACTCTTGCCCCAAATTGCCTGAACTCAAATCTTGGTAATGCATCTTACTAGCTGTGAATCTTGGGTAAAGTACTTAACCTCTTTATGCCTCAGTTTCCTTGAATGACAATAGTACTACTATACTATGGGGTTATTGTCATGATTAAATGTTTCAATATATGTAAAATGCTTAGAACAGTGCCTGGCATGTAGTAAATGTTCCATAGCTTAGCTGCTATTTTTATTGTGTAGAGTCTTTCTGGCCTTAGGGAGACAAACTGGGCTTCTCCTTACTCTTAACAGAAGTCTTGAGAGGACCCCTTCAGTTCATGTCATCCCAGGGAACAGTTTTTCTCCATCTTAATCCTGAAGAAGAATGCCATATTTTAGCCCACTAGGAAGTTCAAGAAAAGTTATCTTTACTTGTTTCAATGGAATGTCTCTTTTTCATTTTTTTGCACCTTGGTTTACAAAAGAAAGTCAAGGTTCCCTGTCCTGTACTTGCATTTTGTTGCTTCACTGTTTCCGTGTCTACCTCTAAGGCCTAGGCTGTCCACCTGCATCATCACACCATTAGCGATGGTTTTGCGGAGCCTGTGTCAATCTCCAAGATAGGTGTGTTCTCAGCATAGAGAGGAGGCAACCATGTCTATTGAATCATCAGGCAGAATTATGGACTGGTATCACTGGGAATCCCCTTACAATTTCTCTAAGAACTGAAGTTAGGAGAGGTTCACTCATTTGAGTTATCCAGCAAATCAGTGAGTTGGGAAGACAGCTAGCCTTTTGTTTCTCGGTTCCATGTTCTTTGCATTCCCTACCAAGGAGCTTTTAGTGAACTATTTACTCCTGCATTTCAGGTCTTCAGAGTCTCATGCAATTAGTTACTGTGTTTTTGTGGTTGGAGTCCTACTTTGAACCTACATGATTAGTGTTCAGATGAGTTGGACATTTCTGAGCTGGTGGGCAGGCTTGCCAGAAGACTGCCTACAAGATGGACAGAGGGACTTGGAGAGCCTCTTCCAAAGGGAAGAGGAAGCTCGATAAGTATGACCTGGTTACAAAACTTCAGGGAGGTGGGAGGGTGTAGTTTTGAGTACAGGGTGGTGTCTGTCATTCAGTGTCCATCAAGACTAGTCCCCTCCAAGAAATAATAAATCTTGGACATCATACATAAAGACTCCCCTGGACAAACCGATCCTTAGTTGATCATTTAACTAACCAATGTTCTTTGTTTACTTTGCTGGTTATTAAACTGTGCTTTCTTCTTAGCACATAAAAGTACCTGAGTAAACAAAGTATCTTGTGTCCATGTCACAGTTTTCCCTTTACTAAAGCTAATTCCTAGATTCTCCTACCCTCACAAAAAAAAAGACTAGCATTTTCCCCTCCCGCCCCCACCCGAACCCAATGAGTCTATATGTGAGTCCTGTGGTAAGCAGGGAAGCACTGAGTACATTTGAATTTTTTATTTCAGGAAAAGTTTGCAAAACTTTGTGCCAAGGAGCACAGCTATAGGTCTACCTAACAGAGTGTGAAATAAAACAGAACACTGAACAGTTTATCATGTGAAGGGTTCCAGTGCCTCAGCTGAAGGGAAAACAGCCATTCTAGGAGGTCATAGAATACCACCAGATGCCTGGGTGAAAGATGGCAATGAAATGGGGCCACAAGCTAGAGTGGCATGACACCCTCACTGAGGACTCCAGAAGTTCTTTGGGAGTATTTCCATAGGCAAGAACCTATGAATTCTGATTTGTAATGTTACCACATTGGTGGGTACAGGCCTGAGGAAATGGATTGCACTTAAAATTTTACTGAGATTTTGGTACATCAAAATGTTAAGAAATATGGTAGTTTATTATACTTTTCTTTCAGTTCCTCAAATTGGCATTTTCCTCTGGCATGCATCATAGACTATTACTTTCAAAAGCCTGCAAAACATTGCTAGAAATAACATACTGATGGGACAGCCTGAAATCCTGGAGAAATGGTCTCATTGTGTCATTTATGAATTACCTCAGTATCAGACAAGGCATTCATAGCCATCAAAACACATTAATTTTAAATGACTTTCTGTGTTTGAGACCACAACTGCTATATCCATATTGAAGTAATTTAAATATAAATGAGGCCTAGACAAACATCAGGCAAAGTACAACTGCCAAAATTATAAGATCATTGGCATATGTTTGAATGGCAGCCCAGGGCTGAGGCTCAAAAGATTGGGAAGAAGTTCCCAAAAAAGAAATTCAAATTGTACAAGCAAAGAGACATCTTAGAATTCAATCCACTTGCATTTCATTTATTCAGTATGTTAGATGCCTATTTGTACCTGGCACTAGACTAGGTAAGGGAAGTGGTGGCGGTGCTGTGAAGCTGCCACGAGGATATTGGTGAAGAGAGTTAGTGTTTCACTTATCTATTACTGCTTAACAAACCACCCCAATATTTAGGAGCTTAAAATAACCATTTTATTATCTCCTATAATTATATGGATTGATTGAGCTCAGTTGAATGGTTCGTCTGATGCTCTCACTTGGGGGAGATGGTGGTTTGAGCTGGAACCTCCAAGATGACTCCACCTGCTTGTCTTAAGCCTTGGCAAGGTTGGCTGGAAGGATGAGACCTCTCTTTCTCTTTCCATATGGTTTCATCATGGAGCTAGCTTGGGCTTCTTTAAATGGCATCTGGATCACAAGAGTACAAAAACAGAAGCAGCCAGATTCTGAAGGCTTAGACCCAGAACTGGCACATTGTCGCCACCATCATATTCTATTGGTTAAAATGAGTCACGGGGCCAGTCCAGATTCTAGAGAAGGGGACTACACGAAGATATGACTACTTGGAGGTGTGGTCCATCACGGCCATTGTGGAGATGAGATTCCACAGACAGCCAAGGTAGTACCAGTGACAAAAAAGACAGGGAAATTGAGCTCTGAGTTCAAGTAGACAAAAAGAGCTAAGTCATAGATAGACTAAAGCATGTTAAATAGCGTGTAAGCATCAGGCATCTCCAAAGTACAGAAAGCTATACCAGTGCATGAATAAGAATTATTTAAAATCCTGAAAGACATTTTACATGGCAAAGAATTAAGTGAGGGTGGCCTTGGGTTTCTCATCCTGAAAATGTACTCCAGGTAAGGACAGGATTATGTTACTACATGAAAAGCGACACACAGACCTTATTCATTTGGAAGTTGAGAGGTTAAGCCAGAGGAGAGAGAGACATGTTAAAGTTTGAATGACCTTTATTTTCATGAGATAGTTAGAATAATGATAATTTGTTCAGGATTGAGAGGGACAGAGGTAAGTTTTGTCTGTGCTGTGGAGAATGGAAAATAGTTCCAAAGAAAGAGACATAGAATCTGAGAAGCACCAGGCCCAGCCAATTTTTGGACTCATAAATGGAACAACAGGGAAGAGTATGGTCCACAGACAAAGTCTCTCATGTACTTTACACTATAGGGAGAGAGATAGACAACAAACAAGTAAACCAATAAATAAATACGTCATTAATATAGTCTCAAGTAGTGATACATGTTATGAAGAGACTAAAACAGGGTAATGTGCTAAAGGGAACAGGGGACAGTCCATAGTATTAGATGGGATAGTTGAGAAAGACCTCTTTGGGGAGATATTTCAGCTGATCTAAAAGGAGAGACAGGTCCGGCCGTGTGAGAATCAGGGGGAAGAGCAGCCCAGGTAGATGGAATAGCTAGTGCAAAGGCCCTGAGGTGAGATAAATTTGGTGTGTGTGACAAATAGAAAGAAGACCATTGTGACTGGAGGAGAGTGAACAGGAAGAAAGTGCAAATATGTGAAGTCAGAGTGGGAGGAAGAAGGTAAGTAGCTTGGATTTACCAAGGTAAGGAGTTTGGATTTTATTCGTAGTTGAATGGGAAGTCTTTGGAAAGTTTTAAGCAGACAGGGACATGGTTTCACTTATAATCCCTTGAAAATGATCGCTATAGCTAAGGCTGGAGAATAGATGTTAGGGGAGCAAGACTGACAGTCGGGAAACAAGTCAGGAGGTTTCTACACTGGTTCAGGCAAGAGATGATAGTAACTCGGTCTTGGTAGTGGTAGTGATAGAAATGGTGAGAAATAGTTGGACCCAGGATACATTTTGAAGATACAGCTTACAGAACTTGCTAGTGGAATGGAGGATGGGGTGAAGAAAATAGAGGAAACAAGGATTGTTCCCCCACATGTGTCATTCGAAAGCAGCTGCAGCAGTATGTCAACAGGGAACTGCCAGAAATTCAGGCTAGATTCAGAAGGACATGGAACCAGGGATATCATTGCTGATTTCAGATGGATCCTGGCTGAGAGCAGAGAATACCAGAAAGATGTTTACCTGTGTTTTACTGATTATGCAAAGGCATTCTATTGTTTGGATCATAACAAATTATGGATAACATTGCAAAGAATGGGAATTTCAGAACACTTAATTGTTCATGAGGAACCTGTACACAGATGAAGAGGCAGTTGTTTGGACAGAACAAGGGGATACCGTGTGGTTTAAAGTCAGGAAAGGTGTGTGTAAGGTTGCATCCTTTCACTATATCTATTCAATCTGTATGCTGAGCAAATAATCTGAGAAGCTGAACTATATGAAGAAGAAAGGGGCATCAGAATTGGAGGAAGACTCACTAACAACCTGCAATATGCAGATGACACAAACTTGCTTGCTGAAAGTGAAGACTTGAAGCACTTACCGGTGAAGATCAAAGACCACAGCCTTCAGTATGGATTACACCTCAACATAAAGAAAACAAAAATCCTCACAACTGGACCAATAAGCAACATCAT
>NW_004444189.1:517359-530234 GCF_000243295.1 Trichechus manatus latirostris
AAAAAGATGCATTGCATTGGGCAAATCTGCTGCAAAAGACCTCTCTGAAGTGTTGAAAAGCAAAGATGTCACCTTGAAGACTAAGGTGTGCCTGACCCAAGCCATCGTATTTTCAATTGCATCATATGCATGCAAAAGCTGGACAATGAATAAGGAAGACCAAAGAAGAATTGATGCCTTTGAATTGTGGTGCTGGCAAAGAATATTGACTATACCACAGATTGCCAAAAGAATGAACAAATCTGTCTTGGAAGAAGTACAACCAGAATGTTCCTTAGAAGGAAGGATGGCGAGACTGTGTCTTACATACTTTGGACATGTTGTCAGGAGGGATCAGTCCTGGGAGAAGGACACCATGCTTGGTAAATTAGACGGTCAGCGAAAAAGAGGAAGACCCTCAAAGAGATGGACTGACACAGCGGCTGCAACAATGGGCTCAAGCATAACAACGATTGCGAGGATGGCACAGGACCAGGCAGTGTTTCATTCTGTGGTGCATAGGGTCGCTATGAGTTGGAACCAGCTTGACAGTACTAACAACAACAACAACAACAAGGATGACTCGAAGGTTCTTAGTAAAGCGCTGGATAAATGTGGGTTATCATCTGCAGAAGGGGGAGACTCAGAGAAGAGCAGGTCTAGGAGGCTCACGAGTTCCCAGGATTGAGCTCCTCCTCAGATTTCCCATGGAAATTTTAAGTGGTAGAGTCCTTTCAAGCCAATCCTCCAGCTACTCCAGAGACCTGCCGCTTGTCCAAAAACTTCATCTTTGCCATCATCTGAAAATGTCTGTCTGAAAATGAAGTCTAACTTGAGATATGGAGAAGGGTAGAGAACAAGCTGACAACATTCTTTGAACTCCTAGATTCAGCCATGCCTAAAGTCCATACCAAGCCTTTGCTTTTTCCGTTACCTGAGTCTACAACTTCTCCTTTTTTATTGCTTAAATTAATTTAAGTTGAATTTCTGTCATTTGCCTCTGAAAGAGTTCTGAGCAAAATAAGAAATAAGACTGAGCAAATAGCGGAACGGTGTAACAGAACTGATGACAAAGGAAGGTCCTTTATAAATTGATAACATTTTAAAAAAAACAACAAAGTTTATAATCTATTTCCACCTGTTTCCAGAAAAACAAAACAAAACAACAACAAAAAAATCATTTGAGGTCAGTTGCCATTATGAGGGGATATTACTTAGAAATATTATTTCCTAAGGGGAGAAAAAAGCCACACTCAATTACTTCTTTATAAAAAGTGAGAGCAAGATGAGTTGTTCCCCTCTCTACCTCCTTACCCAAACATTTCCCTGTGACACTGCATAGCTCCCTCCCCTCAGGTGGTACCACAGAAGCAGTGGACATGCCAAGGAAACTGCCTCTTTTTAAACCGGAGTCTCATCAGCCACAACCCTCTGAGGCTTCAGAGTTAGATCTTATCTGCTGACAGCTGGCCCCCACTGCAGACTCCAGATCCCACAAGCTGCATCCTTGAGGCTTACAGCCTCTTGCAGCACCGGAAGAGCCGCATGGCACACGTTTCTGAGGCACGGCAGGAAAGGAAGAGCAGGGCCAGGTTGAGAGTATTGTTAGCTGAGCCTTATTAATAAAATAGGGTTAATGATTTATTCATAGCTGGGACAATACAGCTCTGCTCTGGAAGACAGCACAGAACTGTTACATTAGAGATGAGCAGCTGCTGGGGAAGAGATGTGAGTGTTCCGGGAAATTGTCTTGGGCTGTTCTCCAGGAGGCAGTGAGCAGATTTATCTGACCAAGTCCTAGCTTGGAGGTAATTATTTGTATACTGTGGATGTTGTAGGATAAATGCCAGTGATGGAGGTCTCTGGAAAGATGCCCCCTTGCTTTTCCATTTTTCATCTGAGTGTTCACTTTCTTGCTTTATCCTGTCTTCCTCAGTACCTAGAAGATGCCTGAGTTTGTAATTCAAGACGTGTTATCTGGGGACTATCAGAATATTACACATCTGAACGTGATCCCCATCAAAGGAAGATCATCCCAGGAAGCAGACGAGAGAAATCACATTTGGACTTTTCTGGTGCTAGGCTAAGCACAGACTTATTTTTAAGATGAAATCCTTTAAAATCATATTCCGTCTTTCCCAAATGGGCTGCACAATTTTTATAAATAATTAGGAAAGAGGCTTAATGCACTGCAAATAACTGGGAGAGATGATGTTTAAAAATTCCAATTACTGTCATTTTTGTTAAGGCCAGGGTAGATTTTTGTTAGTTGATTATTGGATGATTAGTTGGTTGGTTGGTTGGTTAGTTGATTGGTTGATGTGGTTCAGAGGGCAAGATTAATCAGGATTTGACAATCTCCAGAAAAACAAAAGCACGAGCACTTACTTTCCCAGTAAACCAAACCAGCCTCAGCTAGGATGGACAGAAATCAGATTTATTTACCACCATGTTGCTGTTTTCGCTTGACTGTCCCACATCTGAGCTTTCCTGGCCTCCCCTGCGACTTCAGGAGATTTAGATCAAATGTCAGAGAAGAGAGCTGGGTTTTTCCCCACCTTTGGTGCCTGACTAGAGGGGAGAATTCAAGGTCAGAGGAGGTATTGAAGAGAATCTCATTGTTGCTGTGTATGTTTCCACACAGCAAGGTTTCCTGAGGGACTCCCCTCCTCTGCTCAGCTTCCCTGAGAAGAGATCAAATGTTTCATAGCATTTCCTCCTTTACTAATTTTTAATGCCTCTACCAGACTGAGTCTTGCCCACTGGAAAATAAAATTCTATGCTTGTTGAAACAGCCAAAATTAAACATGATTCTCTAACAGTAGCACATTTAACTCCTCCACTACTACCAGCAGGAGGCGAGGAGGATAGTTTTTGTCCATACAAGGAAGCATTAAAAATGTCTTAGGGAAATGATCACACTGGAAATCAGAATATGTTTAAATATAATTCTCAAAATTCAGAGTCTCCTTACAGAAGAATCAAAGAGGTTATCACTCTGATTCTTCCCTGCACTGTTTCCAGCTCCGGGCCCCACCCCACCCATTCCTTTTCTTTGCTTCGTTCATTGCCTAGTTTCCCCCAAAAGCCACCCACCAGCGTCTAGGCGGGAGTCAGGAATGTAACCCTGGAGTTTGGTTTCCCAGGCCATCAGGAGATAACACTGCTTATCAGCCAAAAAATAAAGCTTCCTGACTGCAGCTGCAGAAATTACAGCTAATTATACAGTCCACGCTTCCTGCAAAAGATATATATTTTAAGCTGCTGGGCTGAGTTTCTCCCTTGGTTGTATTTAAAGATTAGTTTCTGACCTGCTTCCTGGTTTAATGGAATAGTTTTAATATTACAAATCATTACTTGATTCTGATGAATCATATCTCCCCTGGCACCTCACAAAATCCTTATCGTGCCAGGGGAAATCATTGGAAGGAACGGGGCCATCTCCAGGATAATAAACAGAGGAACATGCCATAGGGTGGTAGGTTTCAGGATCCCCGTCTTCTTGGGAGGTTGAAAGCATTTGGCCCTGGGCCTCACGCTTAACCCAGCACCTGAGGCATGTGGCTAACCAGCATGAACTCCTTCTCCCCTGCCTTGCATGATTGTTCGTTGGGCTTAATTGTCAGCTCCTGCTAAGAACATGTAACATCTCGTTTTCCCACAGATTGTGGAAGTGTTGTGCATGTGGTTCCTTAAGAAGTGCTTGTGGACAAGTTGAACAGCTGAATGTGCGGAGTTTCCTTTCTGGGTGTGTGAACCCGGGGCATGGCCTGAATTCATATCTGTTCACAGAGGCCTCTTGTTGACTTCCAGTTTCCATTTCTAGTGAAGACCTGTACCTAAACACTTCCTCTTTGTGTGCAATTGTGTGGGCAGATATTCTCATTGAGCTCTGCCTGACTATTTACATGTATTACCACATATACATTATTAAAGAGAAGAAAGCCACCAAAACACATGCATGCCACAACAGAAGTCATGTTCAAGGTATGAAGAAAAGAACACGTAAAAGCCCTTCTCACCCCCAGGAGCCAGAAGAAAGGCATTAAAGTCTCTTGATTCCAGCAGAGGAAATATCATCTTCTACCAATGAACCATGAATTTCCATGTCTTTGGCTGTTTGACTAAAATGCCAATGTGGAAAGTAAAAACATCCAACCAAGTGTACAGACAATTTGTTTGTGTGGTGCCAAATGTCCAGATTTGAAAACAAGGTGAGTAACCTTTGAAGTCTCAACGATGGGTTACATTTCCCTTAACACGGAACTTTCTTTCAGTATATCTGAACTGTAACTAATGGCACTTCTGAAATAGTGGATAATCCATAATTACTTTTACAAAGGATAAGCCTTGCAAATGTATCAGTTTAAGCTGCTGAAGTGATGTGATTCAAAGGGCTACCTTATTCCATGACCCATTCAAAAATCTCTTACAGTGACCTGGCAGTGAATTCCATCATTAAAATTAATTTATTTTTTCCCTCGGAAGATTCCCCATTAAAATTCAAAAATCCCTGGGAGAAGTAAATTCACCTTTAAAGGAGTAAATTTTTCAGATTGTTTTCTAAGACAATGAGTATCCGAGAGCAAGGGTCTCAGGGAAATGGACTCTGTATCTACACCCGGCAGAGAGGAGATGGTAAATGTGGAAGTTCCAATGGGGGTTGAAAGAGTGCCAAAGCAAGACTGACCATGTTTGCAATAAGAAAAGTCTGAGGGGCAAGTTCCCTTATAGACTATTAGCTAAAAGGAGAAATGTCCTCCCATTGGAGAGATACTATCGCTCCCAAATAGAGAGGTAAATACCCAAAAGGAAAATTTAAGATTTAGGTTTATCTTCTAGAATACTACATGAGTAGAATTAAAGTTTGGAATCTATTATTTTTAAGGTTTCCATTTTTAGGGGAGAGAAAATCAAAAAGGGAAAAAACTACGTCAACAGAAATCTTGGAGTCACTTTCTCTGAGGAACATTAAGTGAAGCCAAAACTCTACTAGGAATAGATTCAACGGTAGATACAATAAAAGCAAAAGCTGATTTACAAAGAAGATCACATCTCAAAGGATAGGTGTCATGAAACTTGATTTCTTGTTTTGTCCCGAGCAGAGAAGAGCACAGGGCACCAGGAACCTCTCATTTGATTTTTCCATGAAGGAAAAAAGCAAAATGTCTCACAAAATTGGTTTTAAAAAGGGACACATCTGATGGTATCTCAGCAGCTGTGTAGGCACTATCAAAACTAGGTTTTTTAAAAATATATATATTTATATTGTGCTTTCGGTGAAAGTTTACAGAGCAAATTAGTTTCTCATTAAGCAATTAATACACATATTGTTTTGTGACATCGGTTGCTAGTACCGCGATATGTCAACACTCTCCCCTTCTTGACCTTGGATTCCGCATTTCCATTCGTCCAGCTTTCCTGTCCCCGCCTGCCTTCTCGTCCTGGCCCCTGGGCTGGTATGCCCATTTAGTCTTGTATGCACGGTTGAACTATGTGTATTATTGTCTGTTTTATGGGCCTGTCTAATGTTTGGCAGCAGGGTGAACCTCAGGAGTGACTTCAGCACTGAGTTAGAAGGGTGTCCAGGGGCCATACTCTCAGGGTTTCTCCAGTCTCTGTCAGATCAGTAAGTCTGGTCTTTTTTTTTTGTGAGTTAGAATTTTGTTCTACATTTTTCTCTGGCTCTGTCTGGGACTCTCTGTGATCCCTGTCAGAGCAGTTGGTGGTGGTAGCCGGGCACCATCTAGTTGTGCTGGACTCAGTCTGGTGAGGCTGTGGTAGTTGTGGTCAAAAAAAGGTTTTAACTTAACGTCTTCTTCAGCGAAGTAGTTCATCACATTCAACAAAAACGGTAGTAGAAGGAGAAAAGAGTGGGAAACCGGTCTAGGGTGAGAAAAGATAATAATACTCTGGGAAAATTCGGCTTCACCAAATATTTATTCATGCTTATATAAACCTCAATTAGTTATTTTAAAATGCTAAGTCTCTGCTGAAGAGAAGGAACATTTGTAAATGCATCTTGGAAGTTGCTTGGTGCCAGTTATTTTGGTGCATTGTTGATTAATGTAATTGAAGTATATATTACAGAGACAGAAAAGGAAATGTGACTTCTTCAGGGACCCATTAATTTCTTAAGGATAAAGTGTTTGAAGGTTCAAAGGCTTTGTTGAAGCTTATTTTAAATTTAAAATTTCCATTGCCAAGGGATTGATTACCATTCTTATATTAGCTTTGTCAAACACCAAGTTGATCTTAGTTCTTTCAAAGTTTTGTGGCACTTTACTGTTTTAAGAGCATTCTTTTTTTTTATTTTTAAAGAGAAGACTGTCTTACAAGTTCTGCCAAGGACAGATTTGCATTCCCTTTACAAGAACAGCAAGTAGAAAATTAAAACCTTAAAAAGAACAATTCCCACTCTCCCCATCTTTGGAATCTTGAAAGTCATTCACACAAATCAGATACAGTACCTCCTCATTCAAACATTTTCCCATATTAGTTTGTGTTTGGTTTTTCTTTGACTTTAAAACATCAACTTATTTGAGTGTCTTTGTGCATTTGAAGCTTAGTAATCTTGTTTAGGGACTCCTCAGTAAGATTACTTGAGATTTTTCCATCTCTCTACCCCAGATGACTTTACATAGTTCTTTTGATAGTTCTCTTTATAGCTCTCTGCTGCCTTTCTCTGATCACTGTTTAAGACGCTCTCATAAACAACACCCTTCGAAAGTGAGCCAAAATGTCCCAAGCACCAGTCTTTATTTGTGCTGTCCCTAGAGTGAACTCATTAGTTCAAGAAGTCAGACAGCAGCATTTCCGGCTCCTTGGAAAGGCAGCCAAAAAGAAAACTGTCATTTCACATAAGGGCAAGAATAGGAAGTATGTCATCAAGAAATCAGGGTTAAGACGGCACTGCCACCCACCCAGATGAAGTGGTGTGAGACGATCGTGAGGCCACAGTAGAAATGAAAGCACTGGTACCCAAGGTTTTGCCCCCAGGAAATCAATAACAAGATTGCTGATACTCTAAGAATTGGTCAATAGAGAACCCTCCTTCTTTCAAGGAGAAAGGTATTGTCTCTTTGTCAACGTTACCTTTCCCTTCCTTTCCACACCTGAGGCTATCGCGTGGTGTTGGGAGGGTGAAGTCAAGCCACAGGGGGCTCCCCACTGGCCCACGGCTCCTTCAGGGCTGTTGCCAAGTACACAGGTAAGTGTGGATGGGCAGGACTCAGAGTGTGAGCACTGTCCCTCCATAGCTGCACTTGAGCCTTGGCTCCTCACAGCACTGAAAACTGCCTGGCCTGGGCTATGGAGACACACGTCCTCCTCTCCGGTATGGAAGATTTTACCGCAAGAAATGCTGTCACTCACATTTTTATTTTTAATGCTATTTCTATTTGTGCTCAACTTTGGGGATGATTATCTAGGCGCTATTGCAAATACCAAGGAGCTCTGGTGGCACAATGGCCAAGCACCTGGCTGCTAACCGAAAGGTTGGCAGTCCGAACCCACCCAGAGGCCCTTTCGGAGAAAGACCTGGTGATCTGCTTCTGTAAAGATGATTGTCAAAAAAATAAAATAAAAATAAAAACCCTATGGGGCAGTTCTGCTGTATCATATAGGGTCACTATGGGTCAGAATCAACTCGACAGCATCCAACAATAATATCATTGCAAATATCTAGAAGGCAGAGGCAGACTGAGTCTGGGTAAAAGAGAGATGATTTTGAAGACCCTCTCACAACTCCTCTCACAGTGGTGTATTCTAGGCCTGCTTCTTGTTGCAGTTCTTTGTCTCAGCCTTCAGTTCCTGGGTGATGCAAAAAGTTAATACACTCAGCTGCTAACCGAAAGTTGGAAGTTCAGTTCACCCAGAGGCACCTTGAAAGAAAGGCCTGGTGATCTCCTTCTGAAAATCAGCCATTGAAAACCCTATGGAGCACAGTTCTATTCTGACATACATGGGGTTGCCATGAGTCGGAGTTAACTTGATGGCAACTTTTTTTTTTTTAAATCTCCCGTAATCCTCCCCAAAGCCAAACCCATTGCTGTTGAGTCGATTCCAACTCGTAGGGTTTCCAAGACTATAATCTTTACAGAAGTAGACTGCACATCTTTCTCCCGAAGAGTAGCTGGTGGGTTACAACCACTGACCTTTTAGTTAGCAGCTGAGTGCTTAAATCTCCAGTAACATGCGTATTAACCAGCTCTCTACCCCTTGGGTGAAAATAGTGAATTGTGAGTGAAAGTATGTTTGTGTGTGTGTTTGGATTGTATGCGTGTGTGTGTGTGTGAGTATGTGTGCTTGTGGTAGGGAGGGGTTATCAGAAACAAGGTAAAGCCAGTGATGGGGACCCTTGAAGCCTTGGATTTGTGGGGAGCAGTTTCTTATCGCATTAGGACAGGAGTGGCACCTATTCACTTTTGTGCGCCAAACACCAAAGGTCCAGCAGATGTGCCCTTAATAAAGGCTATGAACGATGATGATGTGAACTGCAGAGGAAGGGAGAATGTGAGGTGGAAGCGCAAAACCAGAAGCTATAATTCCATTAATGCTGAAAAATATCCCCAGTGGCTGGCTGGTGGGCAGCATGGAGAAACGCTTAAGGGGACTGGACTCAAGCTCACCACCCCTCCTGAGTATCACATTCCAGTCTGGCGAACACCAGAGAGGAGGCTCAGTGGGCCTCTCCCAGGTGGAATACAGAGGTACTAAGTTTTTGCATCTTCTCCCAAACCTTCCAGGCCAATTTCCTCTATTGCTTGGTCCTGTCCCTTTGGCATTCTCCACTTTTAAGGAGGCCTCCCTGTGAGGAGCTGCAGGGCTTTCACAGAGAACTGATGAGTGGCCTCTGCTCTGCTTGTGATTTATTTTAAAGGAGTTCAGTACAAAGGCAGATGCCTATGCTGGAGCCTGTCTTTCTCTTTCCCCTTCTTTCTTCAACATTCAGGCATGGGCCTGGGTTCTCCCAGGGTCAGGCACTGACCACAGGATACACAGAGGAGGAAGTGGTTCCTGCCAGGAGCTGGGAGGGAGGTCACATTATCACCATTTGATGGATGAGGAAACAGGAACAGAGAGGTTAAGTGGCTCAGAACCAGGTTATCCTAAATGATTTCATTAGATATTCAATTTGAGAGTTCAAAGGCTAGCAGAGACCTCCATGGTTTTCAAAGCCATTTCTCCCTCTTCAGGGGAGATCTCTCTCTCTCTCTCTCACACACACACACACACACACACACATGCAAACTTAGGATAAGTACCTTTTTCTTCATTAAATGTATGGAGAACCAGCCTAGTCATACTTTGCCACTAGGGCCATGTTAGTGCTATGTCTCTACCAGTTCAACTCCAACCACCTCCTCAGGCGGGCCTGGTTCTACCTTTCAGTATTATCCTGCACAACTGAATGACGATGATAATGATAAGTAAAAGCATGACAACAGCAATAACAACTACTACTTCTATTATTACTACCACTTGTGCCAATATTGAGTTCATTCTATCTAGGTATCAGTTTTTACCCTGCAGGTATCATTTTTACCACTGCAGCATAGTAGTTGAGAGCACGAGCTTTTTCTAAAAAAAAAAAAAAAAAAAAAAAATTTTAAGAGACTTCATTTTGTAGAGCAGTTTTAGGTTTACGGAAAAATTGTGCAGAAATACAGAGAGTTCCCATTTACCCCACCCCTATACATTGTTTCTGCTATTAACCTCTTGCATTTCTGTGGTACATTTGTTACAATTGATGATTCAGTATCCATACACTATTATTAACCAAAGTCTATAGCTCATACTTGAGTTCACTCTTTGTGTTGTACATTCCATGGGTTTTGACAAATGCTTCATTGCAAGTATCCACCATTACAGTATCGTACAGAATAGTTTCACTGCCCTAAAAATGCCCCTATTCATCCCTCCCTGGCAAACCACTGATCTTTTCACTATCTCTATAGTTCTGATTTTTCTAAATTTTATTGTGTTTCAGGTGAAAGTTTACAGTGCAAATTAGTTTCTCATTCAAAAATTTATACACAAATTGTTTTCTGACATTTGTTGAAATTCCCACAATGTGTCATCACTCTTCCCCTTTCCCTATACATTCTGGGTTCCTGTCCAGGTTTCCTGTCCCTTCCTGCCTTCTTATCTTTGCTTTTGGGCAAGTGTTACCCATTTGGTCTCATATGCTTGATTGAGCTAAGAAGCATGTTCCTCACATATGCTATTATTTCTCTTATAGGTATGTCTAATCTTTGGTTGAAAGGTGGACTACAGGACTGGTTCAGTTCTGAGTTAGCAGGGTGTTGGGGGACCATAGTCTCGGGGGTTCCTCCAGTCTCTGTCAGACCACTAATTCTGGTCTTTATTTGTGAATTTGAATTTTGTTCTACATTTTTCTCCCACTCTGTCTGGGACCCTCTATTACGATCCCTATCAGAGAGGTTGGTGGTGGTAGCCAAGCACCATCTAGTTCTTCTGGGCTCAGGCTGGTGGAGGCTGTGTTTCATGTGGTCCATTAGTCCTTTGGACTAGTGTTCTCCTTGTGTCTTTGGTTTTCTTCATTCTCCTTTGCTTCTAATGTGATGGGACCAATAGATGTATCTTAGATGGCCACTCACAAGCTTTGAAGACTCTAGATGCTACTCATCAAAGTAGGATGTAGAGCATTTTATTTATGAACTATGCTATGACAATTGACCTAGATGTCCCCTGAGCCCATGGTCCCCAGCTGACAGCACAAGCTTTTGAGTCAAACAAACCTGCGTTTGAATCATTACTATCACATTTTACAAATTAGAAACTGAGGTCCCTAGAGTTCATTACTTGCCCAAGATTATATACCTAGTAAGTAAAAGAACTATGCTGAAATTTAACCTTTTTCTGTCTTACTGTGGAACCTATGCTTATTTCATTATAGGATGCTATCTATCCACCTCAATATCAGCATTTATTGATAATAACATGTACCATTTGTTACTTACTGTGTGTCAAGAACTATGCAAAACACTTCACATAATTGCCCCAATGAATTATTTTAAATTATTATTTAAAATTACCTCCATTTTACATAAGAGGGAAGGAGGTATAGAGAGATTTAATAACTTTCCCAAGGTCTCACAGCTAAAAAGTAATAGTACTCAAACTCAGTACCAAAACTATCTGATTCTGAAGCCCATATTCTTGACTACTTTGTAGTGCTGTTTAGACAAGGGATCTGGGAAGGACAGACGGACTTATTCAAAATTTTCAGTCATCACTGGGTAAAAGTTTGATCGCTACCTTTTTGGATACAGAAAGACTGTGAGTTCCGAGTTTAGAAGCCCAGGTTAGCAGCACAGGTGAAATAAATATAGACAAAATATTTGAATTAAAAAGGACCTTTGAAGTCATCTAGTCCACTCTAGTGGTCAAGGGCTCAGCTGTTAACTAAAATGTTGGTGGTTCAAACCCACCCACTGGCTCTGAGGGAGAAAAGATCTGTTGATCCACCTCTGTAAAGATTACAACTAAGAAAACCTCATGGGGCATTTCTACTCTGTCATATGGGTTTGCTACGACTCGGAATCAACTCAAGATCACCAATAACAATAGTCCAACTATTTTTCAGTTCAAAAGTTGATGTTTGCCTATCCCTGTCAGATGGAGGAGATCTCATGCTTGCAAATGAGAGTTCCAGCCTGGTTTACTCAAAATGCATTTTTTTTCCCCTGAAATTTGTTGTACTTGAAAGGGTAAAGCTCCCCAATATCAGATTTGGGTTCTTAATACCGATAAATGTGTGATACTTTTAACTAGCCCTGACTTCTGAATAATTCATTCCCTGGTGCTGCTATCTTCATTAATGACAAGAGACTCTCCAAATACTCGTGGCAAAGAGAGCTTTGATCATTTTATTTGAGCCACCTATGTACAAAATTAGGGATCACGGGTCTGGACACAGAAATAGGAAGGAAGTTTTTAGAAATGACGTTTTGTTTATTTTTAAAACTTCTTCAATAAGACTGTCTTGTTGGATTTAGTGTGTGTGACAGGGCCATCTTGGTTTGGGCTTTTGGCCAATGCACTCAAGACCAGGGAGGCTTGAGAACATGCCCTCTCCTCTCAGAAAGGAACATGCTAGTAGACTCTGTTTCCAGGACTGCATTGGGCCAGTGGTGACAGTTGCTATAGGACCCCCTCAAGTGACATATTAAATCTCATGGTGCTATAGAGGATTTAGCTCTTACCTCTCACCAACTATGTTGTCGGTGTTGTTAGGTGCCCTTGAGTTGGTTCTGACTCATAGTGACCCTATATACAACAGAATGAAACCCTGCCTAGTCCTGCACCATCCTCATCATCATTGCTATTGTTCAGGCCACTGTTGCAGCCACTGTGTCGATCTGTCTCATTGAAGGTCTTCCTCTTTTTTATTGACCCTTTGCCTTACCAAGCATGATATCTTTCTCCAGGGCCTGGTCCCTCCGGGTAACATGTCCTGAGTAAGTGAAACGAAGTCTTGCCATCCCCACTTCCAAGAAGCACTCTGCCTGTGTTTCTTCTAAGACAGACTTGTTGGTTTTTCTGCCAGTCCATGGTATATTCAATATTCTTCACCAACACCACAATTCAAAGGAGCCAATTCTTCTTTAGTCTTCCTTCTTCATTGTCCAGCTTTTGCATGCAAATATCATGGCTTGGGTCAGGCACACGTTAGTTCTCAAAGTGACATCTTAGCTTTTCAACACTTTAAAGAGGTCTTTTGCAGCAGATTTGCCCAATGCAATACAGCCTTTGATTTCCTGACTACTGCTTCCTTGGGTATTGATTGTGGATCCAAGTAAAATGAAATCCTTGACAACTTCAATCTTTTCTCCATTTATCATGATGTTGCTTATTGGTCCAGTTGTGAG
>NW_004444189.1:530374-546974 GCF_000243295.1 Trichechus manatus latirostris
CGAATACTACCTCTTGGTCTATGTACAGGTTCCTCATGAGCACAATTAAGTGTTCTGGAATTCCCATTCTTTGCAATGTTATTCATAATTTGTTATGATCCACACAGTCTAATGCCTTTGAATAGTCAATAAACACTGATAGTCTCTCTTTTCAGCCAGGATCCATCTGACATCAGCAATGATATCCCTTGTTCCACAACCTCTTCTGAATCCAGGCTGAATTACTCGAAGTTCCCTGTTGATGTACTGCTGCAACTCTTTTTGAATTATCTTCAGCAAAATTTTACTTGCATGTGATATTAACGATATTGTTCCATAATTTCTGCATTCTGTTGGATCACATTTCTTTGGAATGGGCACATATATGGATCTCTTCCAATCAGTTGGCCAGGTAGCCGTTTTCCAAATTTCTTAGCATAAAGTGAGCACCTTTAGTACTGCATCCATTTGTTGAAATATCTCAATTGGTATTCCATCAATTCCTGAAGGCTTTTTTTCGTCAATACCTTCAGTGCAGCTTGGACTTCTCCCTTTAGTACCATTGGTTTTTGATCACATGCTACCTCCCGAAATGGCTGAATGGCGACCAATTCTTTTCGATACAGTGATTCTGTGTATTCCTTCCATTTTCTTTTGATGCTTCCAGCATCATTCAATATTTTGCCCATAGAATCCTTCAGAATTGCAACTCAAGGCTTGAATTTTCTCTTCAGTTCTCTCAGGTTGAGAAATGCTGACTATGTTCTTCCCTTTGGTTTTCTAATCCCAGGTCTTTGCACATTTCATTATAATTCTTTGTCTTCTTGAGCTGCCCTTTGAAATCTCTGTCAACTCTTTTACTTCATCATTTCTTCCATTTGCTTTGGCTACTCTATGTTCAGGAGCAAGTTTCAAGAGTGTCTTCTGACATCTATTTTGGTTTTTTCTTTGTTTCCTGTCTTTTTCACGAACTCTTGCTTTCTTCATGTATGATGTCCTTCATGTCATCCCACAATTCGTCTGGTCTCGGTCAGTAGTGTTCAGTGTATCAAATCTGTTCTTGAGATGGACTGAAAATTCAGGTGAAATATACTCAAGGTCGTATTTTGGTTCTCATGGGCTTGTTTTAATTTTCTTCTGCTTCAACTTCAACTTGCATATGAGCAATTGATAATCTGTTCTGCAGTCTTCCCCTGGCCTTGTTCTGACTGAAGACATCGAACTTTTCCATTATCTTTTTCCACAGATGTAGTTGGTTTGATTCCTGTGTTTTCCACCCGGTGAGGTCCACGTGTATAGTAGCCATTTATGTTGGTGAAAAAAGATATTTGCAATGAAGAAATTGTTGGTCTTGCAAAATTCTAGCATGCGATCTCCAGTGTCCTTTCTATCACCTAGGCCATATTTTCCAACTACAGATCCTTCTTCTTTGTTTCCAACTTTTGATTCCAATCACCAGTAATTATCAGTGCATCTTGATTGCATGTTTGATCAATTTCAGAGGGCAGAAGTTGGTAAAAATCTTCAACTTCTTCATCTTTGGCCTTAGTGGTTGGTGTGTAAATTTGAATAATAGTTGTATTAACTGGTCCTCCTTGTAGGTGTATGGATATTATCCCATCACTGACAGCGTTGTACTTCAGGATAGATCTTGAAATGTTCTTTATGACAATGAATACCATGCCATTCCTCTTCAATTTGTCATTCCCCACATAGTAGACCATATGATTGTCTGATTCAAAATGGCCAATACCAGTCCATTTCAGCCTACTAATGCCTAGGATATCGATCTGTCTGCATTCCATTTGATTTCTGATGACTTCCAATTTTCCTAGATTCATACTTCATATATTTCGTGCTCCGATTGTTAATGGATATTTGTAGCTTTTTCTTCGAATTTTGAAGCTTTTTCTTCCTGAAAGCTTGACTCATCCACGTGATTAAGGTCGACTCTGCTTTGAGGAGGCAGCTCTTCCTCAGTCATATTTTGAGTGTCTTCCAACCTGAGGGTCTCATCTTCTGGCACTATATCAGACAATGTTCCACTGCTGTTCATAAGGTTTTCACTGGCCAATTTTTTTTCAGAAGTAGACCACCAGATCCTCCTTCTTTGTCTGTCTTAGTCTGGAAGCTAAGCTGAAACCTGTCCACCATGGGTGACCCTGCTGATATTTGAAATACCAGTGGCATAGCTTCCAGCATCACAGCAACACACAAGCCACCACAGTACAACAAACTGACAGATGCAAAACAAACAAACAAACAAAAAAATCCACCGCTGTGGAGTCGTTTCCTAATCACAGTGACCTTATAGGACAGAGTAGAACTTCCGTGTAAGGTTTCCAAGGCTGTAAATCTTTAACGATACAGACTGCCACATCTTTCTCCTGCGGAGCAGCTAATGGGTTTGAACCACTGCCTTTTGGTTAGCAGCTGAATAGTTTAACCACTATACCACCATGGCTCCTGACAGGTGCAAGGTATTTTTAATTCTTCTTGGTTTAATTATCAACTAGACTTTTGTTAAATTTTCTGCTTTATTTTAGAAATAATAAAACAGTTACCATTCATTAATGCTAAATGCTTTATCTGTAATACATATAATTTCTTCTTTACAGCAAACTTATGGAGTATTATCATTATTCCCATTTTACAGAGAAGAAACTGAGGCACAGGGAGGTTAGGTAACTTGTCTAAGGTCACACAGCCGGGAAGTGTTGGTCCCACGATTCAAACTTAGATCAATATGACTCAGAAGCCTGTGTTATTAATAATTTTATAATATGCAATAATACAAATGAATTTTCATTTATCTTTCATATCGTATTAAAACCTTGTGAGCATTCTGTGATGAAAGTAGATAGTACTATCCACAAGAAACTGAGGCTCAGATGGGTTGTGACTCCTTCAGCAATTTAATTTATTTAATAAATATTTTGATTGCTTATGGTGTTTTAGGCACATAGCAGCCCTATTGATATGCTTGTGTTCAAATGGAAGGCAATGCAGGATAGGAGCGTGGACGCTGGAGTCATACAGACCTGGATTTGAATCCTAACTCCACACCTCATCCATTCATTTATCAACACATGTCTACTGGGTGCCTACTACGTTCCTAGCATTGTGCTAGTTGTAAGACCAGTTGTGGAATCTTAAGTAAGTTATTTAACCTCCCAAGCCTCAAGTCTTTAGTTGTCAAAGGAAGATAACGTTACCTACGCCATTATCAGGGTGAGGTTAAGTGTAGTAAGGGATGTAAAGTTCTCAGTACAGCCCTTGATAAATGGTAGATACACGGAAGATGCTGTCCCTACCTTCACAGAACTGACAGGCTAACAGGGAAGACAAAAACTAAATAAGCAATTAAAACAAGAAAGGCAAGTGCTGTGATAATATGTGGGAGGGCTCATATTATTATAGAATCTTTAATAAGTTATAATAATCTTTAATAATATAAATATAGGAATTTGACAGCTGAAAGGAAACTCGAAGATCTTTATGTAATAGTTTCGGTAGGCTCAGTTATAGTAGCAAATAGATTTAAATATGTAATGGCTCAACCCAGTGGAAGTTTAATCTTTGCTCACATAACAGTCCAGAAATATAGTAGATTGGTGATGGTCCATGGAGTTATTTTGTCCAATGCAATCAATGGAGACAGAGGCTGATGGAGGAGGTTTTGCCATCTTCAATATGTGACTTCTAGGGTTTCCTGGAGGTGCCATCAAATCAGCCAGAAGAGAAGAAGTACATGGAGCAGTGCACCTGGGAGATTTCTGTGAGCCAGACCTGGAGTTTGCACATTTCACTTTTGCTCTCATTCTGTTGGAGAGAACATAGTCATACGACCTTGAGGATGCTGAAAAATGTAGTCAAGCTGTGTACCCACAAAAAGGAAAAGGGATTTTGGTTTACATCTGTCTTAGGCTGGGTTCTCTAGAGAAGCAAAACCAGTAAAGTGTATAAATATATATATAGAGAGATTATATCAAGGAAACAGCTCACGGGATTGTAGAGGCTAGAACATCCCAAGTCTGTGGATCAGGGTAGAGGCCTCTCCCAAGTCACACAGCTGCAGAAGCTGGCAAGCCCAAGATCAGAAGGTCAGAGAGCAGGGCTCCCACTCACAGGCTGTGCAGATCAACAAATCCCAGGTTTGGCAGATAAGCTGACAGCTCAAGTCCCAAGAACGGGAGATAAGACGACAGAAAGCAGCCGCAGGATCCAGAGACGGCAAAAAGCCAGAAAGTCTGCTTCTATACAGATGCGGGCCACACCCCAAAGGAGACTCCCTTTCATCTGATTGGCTACTCACAGTATATTCAATCATGGGAGTGATTACATTAAATCACGGAGAATCATGGCCCAGCCAAGCTGACACACAATCCTAACCATCACATCTCACGGTCTTTGCCACAGCTTTCAAGTTCATTTCTGCCCGTTCAGGTATAACTACAACATATGTCACCTAGCCAGTCAACAATCTCTCTCATTAAGTTTCTCTAGATGTTGATACTTAAAAGAGGAAGTAAAAATAAATCTGATAAAAGAGACACAGAGCCTCTGAAGATCAAGTGTGGACTGCTACTATCAACGTCTTTTGTATTTATATAAACTTTAATTTTAGAGTTTTTAGCAAGTTGTAAGATGTTTAAGTTGTCCCATATAATTCATCTCCATAAAGCCATGATTCTGAAGGAATATTAAGAAAAATATATTACTATTGAAGATATACAGAAGAAAAGTTATATATTTTTTTAGTTTCTAAAAATTTATTTGTGGTAAACATGATAGTATAAAGATAAAGAAAAACAAATGTATATCGAGTTATCATAACACTGCCAGACACAAGATAAATAATTTGTTTTTAAATCTTTCCCCTAAAATTTTATTTGCAAATGGTTTTTTAAATTAAACCACAATCAAGAACGCAAAAGGTTAACTGTGTATCTTAGGTTGGGTTCTCTAGAGAAGCAAAACCAGTGAAGCGCGTATATACATAAACAGAGAGAGAGAGAGATTTATCTCAAGGAAATGGCTCACACGGTTGTGGAGGCTAACAAGCCCCAAGTCCATGGGTCAGGCTGGAGGCTGAAGGCTTCTCCTGACTCACGTAGCTGCAGGGGATGACGAACCCAAGATCAGCAGGTTAGACAGCATATTGCTGGCTCATAGGCTACAGAATCCAACGAATCCCAAAATCGTCAGGCAATACTGCAGGCCACTGGTTCAAGTCCCAAGAATTGGAAGTCAGATGATGACGAGCCAGATGCAGGATCTGCAGTGAGTAAAAGCCAGTGACCTTTGCCAGAATGTCCATATATATTGGATGTATGTCACAGCCCTGAGGAAACTCCCCTTACAACTAATTGGCTGATCACATCAGACCACATCATGGAGGTGATTACATTATATCACAAAATGGAGGATAACTACATTATTACACAACTGTCAAACTACATCATTACAGAACTGCCACACCACTGAGAATCATGGCCCAGCCCAGGTGACACAAAACCTTAACTATCACACCGTGGGTGGTAGGATTAATGGATTTCTTACTGTGCTTTTCTGTATTTGTAAGTTGTTTATGCTTTTGATATGTAATCGCCCCACAATTAGAAAAAAATGTTATTTTTAAAGAGAAATGAACAAATCAGATTTCATTAGTATTAAATGGTAGACTGGAAATAGTCTCAGAGTTAGACAAACCTGGATGTTGAATCTCCATTCTGCTCCTTATGAGTTTATGGCATTGGACAGCTTCTTCACCTCTTTGAACTTCTGTCTCCTTCTGTCATTGGATGTTACCACCTACCTTCCAAGACTGTGTGAGAATTAAATGAGATATTGGTGTAAATCACTTGTTAATTCTCTTCCTTTCCCTTTCCTTTCCTTCCTTTCCCTTTCTATTTCTTTCTTTCCATTTTGCAGTTAGAAACACAACTTATGGGGAGGAGGGTGCTGTTATATGAAGCTCCTAAAAGCATTTGGCAAATGATAGATGATGGAAACTATGAATTACAGAGTCATAAGGTTCTTCCTACAGTGTCTTGGGGTTAGCAGTTAACGAACTTCTTATAAACATAAAACAGATAAAAAGAAAATTGGACAAGAAGAGGGAGGGGTAGCTGAGAGTAAGAATAAGTTTCAAGGGTCTATAGCATTGTAATTTAAGTTCTCATCTGCATCTCATTATCTTAATAATCCAAAACAAAAGCCCTTCAATGCCTCACACAGAAGGAGGATGGGAAATAATATCCTTGGACGGGGTCCCTGGCCTCTCTATCACACATTAGATATTATTTCCAAATGTTCAGTGTCAAGGGAGTGTTTCACATTCTCCTGACCAAGAAACAGTTTGACTCCCTTTGGGGAAGGAACGAGTTTGGCAACTCACAGAGCAGTCTCGTTAAAGAGACTTCTCTGGAATTCCAAAGTTCCAGCAGGAATACAGTCCAGAATGTGGAGCCTCCATTAAGTAGCACTTTACCCAAATCAGCATCCTCCTTTTGAAGCCTATACAGACAAAAGTCAGTTCAAAGTCCCAGGGAGGATTTATTTCATTTTTTCTTCTTCTGGAAATTTAATGTTTTTTAAATGGTATTATTTCGAAATAATTTCAAACTTACAGGAAAGTCGCGATAAGATTACATATGATTCGTATATCCCCTTCTCCCAAATTCCTTAAATCTCAACATTTTAGCACATTTGCTTACCATTCTCTCTTTCTCTCTAATTATGTATAATTATAATCATTACTATTTTCTAAACCATTTGAGAGCTATTTGCAGATACGATGCTTCTTTACTCCTAAGTACTTCAGTAGGTATTTCCCAAAAACAGGGGCAATTTCTTATACAATCAGTACAATTATCATAATCAGGAAATTAACACTGCTACAACACCATTATCTATTCCTCAGACCTTATTCTAATTTCACCACTGGTCCAAACGATAGACTTTATGACAAAATGATCCAATCCAGGATCAGGCGTTGCATTTGGTCTCTGAGTCAGAATCGACACCACAGCAACTAACAACAAAGTTTCCTTCAATCTTTAACTGTTCCTCAGTCTTTGTCTTTCAGAACTTTGATATTTTTAAGAGTATAGGCCAGTTATTTTGTAGAATGTACCTTAACTTGGGTTGTCTGATGTTTCCTCATAACCATTTTTAGGTTATGCCTACTTAGCAGGAATATCACAGAAAATATGTTGAGTCTTCCTTAGTGATGCATCAGGAGCCATCTGAAGTCAGTTTGTCCTACTCTTTGTGATGCTATTTTTCTCTTCGTAATTAATAAAAATCTTGTAAGGAGATACTTTGAGACTATGTAAACATCAGATTTCTCCTCAAGCTTTGACCCACTAGATTTATATTTAATATTTTAAAATAATTATCAAACTTGCTCCTTTTGGTAACTTTTGGCTAAAAATAACAGAGATATACTGTTAATTAAAGCTCATCTCCCTAGAAAGCCATATATAAGAAAGGTGTACTTTGAGGCACACGAGGAGGCCCCATGACAGAGTCTTGTTCTCTCTGGGTGTCTCTGAAGCTCACTATGTCTTTAAAGATTCCTTCCTTTCCCACTGGGAGAGAAATCGTTCAAACAGCCCTCCAAGCTGGTGGTTGGGACAAACTGGCTCAGTGCCAGCCTCCAAAGACTCTCCCTTCTCCGACTTACTCCCATCCCTGAGAATGCAGTCTGGTGGTTTGCTTCGGGGGAGCGGGGTTTGCAGAGCTTTAGTTTTTTCACATCTGTAGATCTCTTTATGACGGCTTCTTACTGTTTACGTTGGAAATTGCTAACTTTGCTCTCTGGCAGGAGCCTAAGCTTTGAGCCTCGAGTCTGAACTGGTGGACTAAACTGGGAGCTAGTAGGGGGTCATTGGAAAGGAACAAGAAGGTCTCCTGACACCATGCAAGAACTCAGGCTCTTTGCTCTTCAAGAGACCCTACAAGAATGCAAACAGCTTGGGAGAAGTGCACCATAAGGACTACAGACACCTCTCCTCAGGAGGAGTCCCTGCCATTTGGGCATCTTCCCACCACAGTCCTGTGGGTGCTTACCCCGGCTCCTTTCCCCTGCAATTGCCATCCTCGTGGGTGAGGAGGGAGAGCCCACCCCTATGTGTGACAGAAGGAGTGGGGACACACCCTTGAGGTTTGCCTTTTTATTCCAAATCGTGTTTTCTGACTCAGAAAGAAATAGGGATGGGGGGTGGTGGCAGCGAGGAAAGAAATTGACATTCTTTTCTGTCTGTCCAGGGTCCAGTGGGGATATTAGGCTGCCAGGGTCTGCAGATACCTGCCAGAGTCACTTAGATGGCCAGTGCTGAAACTGCTGAGCTCAGCCTTGCGTCAGCAGCCACACTCCACTCCAGAAGCAGCCAAATGCATTCATTTATAAGTATTTTTAAAAAAGAAAACTGTGATATGAATTGAAGTACAAGGGATAGTTTTGTTTTTAAATAACAACTCTATTGAGGCGCAACTCATATATCATACTATTCACCCATTTAAACTGTACAATTCGATGGTTTTGAGTATATTTACAGAGTTGTGCAACCATCCCACAAACAATTTTAGAACATTTTTATCACCCGAAGAAGAAACCCTGTATCAATTAGCAGTCACTCTCAAGGGGTATTTTTAAAAATGGCAGACTCTGTGTTTCTTGAGCAATAGTTTGCATATCTTTCGTTCTTTCCCTGGACTTAACTATTCAGTTGCTATCTGCCGGCTGAGCTGTGCCTGCAATAGGCTGTCTGTGAAGGCTTAATTAATTGATGGTGTCTAGAGTTGCTATGAGTCAGAACTGACTTGACAGCAACAGGTTTGGTTTTATGCAGTTGGGTGTTTTCCCATGGGGCACTAACTTGAATTTGAGCTTAGTAAATTTGATTTTGAATTACTTCTGACTTGTTCCCTAGAGAATCGTGAAAGGGTCATCATTAGGAAATAACAGGATTGTGGGAATCATCTTTTCTAGGATTTACATTTCAAGTGGCACTTTCACATACAAAATGTTATTTCTATCTCCCAAATAACTGCAGAAATAACAATAACAGTAGCCATCACTTATAAAGTGCTTCCTCTGTGGTAGGCAGTTCTAAGCACGTCCCATACATACTTAACTTATTTCATCCTCAACCAGCAGATGAGACAAAACCAAAAACCCACTGCTGTTGAGTTGATTCCAACTCATAGTGACCCGTAGGACAGAGTAGAACTGCCCCATATGGTTTCCAAGGATGGAAATCTTTGTTTGTTTGTTTTAATTTTATTGTGTTTTAGGTGGAAGTTTACAGCACAAATTAGTTTCCCATTCAAAAATTTATACACAACTTGTTTTCTGACTTAGCTCCTAACCCCGCAAGGTGTCAGCATGCTCCTTTTCTCTTTACACCCCGGGTTCCCGTGTTCATTCATCCAAGTTTCCTGTCCCTTGCTGCATTTTTGTCTTTGATTTGGGCAGGTGTTACCCATTTGGTCTCTTATACTTAACTGAACCAAGAAGCACGTTCCTCATGTGCATTATTGTTTATCCTATAGGTCTGTCTAATCTTTGGCTGAACGGTCTACTTCGGGAGTGGCTTCAGTTCTGAGTTAGCAGGGTGTCAAGGGGCCATAGTCTCAGGGGTTCCTCCAGTATCTTGTCAGACCAGAAAGTCTGGTCTTTTTTTGTGAATTTGAGTTTGTTCTAAATTCCCCCACACCCCCTCCTCTGCCTGCAACCCTCTACCGTGTTCCCTGTCAGAGCAGTCAGTGGGGTAGCCAGCCACTGTCTAGTTCTTCTGGGCCCAGGCTGGTGGAGGTTGTGGTTCATGTGGTCCATTAATCCTTTGGGCTGATATTTTTCTTGTGTCTTTCATTTTCTTCATTCTCCTTGGCTCTGAAGGTAATGGAACCAATAGATGTATTTTAGATGGCTGCTCACAAGCTAGATATTCCCTGAGACCATGGTCCCCACAGCCTTCCACCCAGCATTTCAGTCCCTCAGGGAGTTTGGATCTGTCTACGGAGCTTCCAAAGGGGTTATGTCTTCTTGGTGGATTGTCCCTTTGATCATTATATAATGTCCTTCCTTGTCTTTTATGGTTGATTTTGCCTCAAGATCTATTTTATCTGAGATTAGTTTTGCCACTCCTCCCATTTTTGATTACTGTTTGCTTGATATATTTTCATTCTTTGATTTTTAATATATTTATGTCTTTGTGTCTAAGGTGTGTCTCTTGCATACAGCAAATTGATGGATTATGCTTCTTTTTATCCATTCTGTCACTCTCTGTCTCTTTACAGTTGCATTTAAGCCATTTACATTCAGTGTGATTATCAATAGGTATGAGTTTATTGCTGTGTCATATTGTTTTGCTTTTTTTTTTTTTAGTCGTGCTGACCTTTTCTTTGTTCCTCTTACTTTCCTATGCTGAATTCCTTTTGTTTGTGGATTTTCTTTGCTTTTCTTTCATTATTAAAGATTTTCTATTTACTGAGTATTTTTCTTCTTTTTTATTCTGATGAGTAGGTTTGTTAACTTTCTTTGCGCTTACTTTGAAATTTACCCTTATCTTCCTAAGTTTGAACCAGTCTTTCATTACTTGATATTGCCTTGACTTTCTCTCGATTTGAAAGTTCTTTACCTACACTGTTTATTCCTTCTTTTATTGTTTTGATGTTGTCATCATGTATAGATTGAAGTCTCTGTTTCCTTGTTTTATTTCTTTTAGCTTTGTTTTAGCATTGAGAGTTCTTTACTTAGGTTGATATCTGGCTAATGCTGTCCTGTGTCCTAGACTCTGGTTGTTGTCTGATGTTGTTGGTTCTCTAACTGAAGGACTCCGTTTAATATTTCTTGTAAATTTGGTTTGGTTTTTACAAATTCCCTTGATTTCTGTTTATCTGGAAATGTCCTAATTTCGCCATTGTATCTGAGAGAGAGTTTTGCAGGATATATTATTCTTGGTTGACAGTTTTTTTCTTTCTAGGTTTTATATATATCTTCCCACTTCCTTCTTGCCTGCATAGTTTCTGCTGAGTAATCAGAGCTTAGTCTTATTGTTTCCCTTTTGTAACTGACTTCATTTTTCTCCAGCTGTTCTCAGGATTCTTTCTTTGTCTTTGGTTTTGGCAAGTGTGATTATGATATGTCTTGGTGACTTTCTTTTGTAGTCTATCCTATATGGGGTTCTTTGAACTTCTTGGGTGGTCAGCTTTTCATCTTTCATAACATTTGGGAAGTTTTCTGCCAGCAAATATTCAACAATCTTCTCTGTGTTTTCCATTTCCTCTGCCTGTTCTGGAACTCCAATCACGTGCCAATTTTTGCTCTTGATTTTGTCCCACATAATTCTTAGGTTGTCTTCATTATTTTCTCTGATTTTCCTCAAACAAAGTAGCATCCATGGATTTGTCTTCAGTCTCGCTGATTCTGTCTTCCATTGTTTCAAATTTGCTCCTAAAACCTTCTTTTGAGTTTCCCATTTCTGAAATTTGGTTGTCTTTTGGATTTCTAGTTGCTGTTTTCGTTTGATTTCTATGTATTTATTTTGACTTTTTGTTCTTATATTATTTTCTTCAATTCTTCTATTGCTTTGTCTATGTTTTCCTTGATTTTGGCTGTTTTCAATGATTTTGTTTGTGTTTTCCTTTATCTTTTTCCTAATCGCTTGGCGATCCCTAAATATTAGTTTTTTGAATTCCATAACAGGTAGTTCCACTTCTTTTTCTTCTACTGGAGTGTCATCTGATTCTTTATTTTGGTCACTTGCTGGAACCACCTTGTCTTATTTTTTTAATGTGTTTTGATATTGTCTTCTATTTCTGAGACATAAGGTAATAATTTATTTATTGATTGTACGTTTGTTTCATCCTACTTTTGTTTTGTTTTAATATGTCAGGGCAGGTGGGCCAGGTGTGCTTTGCTGCTTGCTCATCTGTGGGCGTGATAGCTCTCACCACCTTGTTCAAGTGGACAGGGCAGGAGCAGGCATGGTGAGCACACTTTGCAGTACACTATTTTGGCAAGGTGGCTGAGGGAGGACTGGGTGGGTGCTGTCTGCTTCCTGATGCTGGTCCAGCAATGTGGGAGCATCCATAGCCCCTTGCCAGATAGGCAAGGGTGCCAGATGGGGAGTGGTATAGGCTTGCTTCTCACTGTTCAGCAGCTAGTTGAGTGGCACAAGGGTGGGGTGGTGCAGACCTCGTGTGGTGGTAGATCTGAGCCCTGGGGACACTCTAGCCACTGCAGCATGGTGGGGGTTGATGAGAAGGGTGGTGGTGTATGGGTCTAGGAGGTGGGGAGGAAGAATAGAAAAGAAAGAAAAAAAAGGTAGTTGTGGATAGGATCTAGGTGGACGTAGTGGCCTGTGCAAAGTGGGTGTAGATGGCATACAGGGCTATGTGGGAGGTATAAAGGAAAAGAAAAAACAATAAAATAAATGGCAGTGTGGTGGGAGCTGGTCAGTGGGGGTGAGGCAGACCTAGGGGCTACTGGGAAGGATGAGGAGGTGACGTATTGGGCTAGGTGGGAAGTAAACAGAAAAGAGAGAAAAGAAAGAAAAAATAGAAAGAAACAAAAAAATGACAATATGGTGTGTCTGCTGGTGGGGGTGGGGTGAATCTGGGACATCAGCAGGCTGGTGAGCCAGTGGCTCTCTAACTGTGGCAGTGCAGTGGGGTCCAGCAGATGGGAGGGGGAGGTGACATACAGGGCTATGTGGGAGGGTGAAAGAAAAGGTAGAAAGAGAAGAAAAAGAAAAATAAATGAAAATTAAAAAAAAAAACCTGGCTGCTCAGTGGAGGACAGTGAGTGGTGGCGGTGCAGACCTGAGGGCTGGTGGCAAAGGAGGGGAAGTGGCTTATGGGAGTAGGTGGTCAGTAGAATGAAAAGAAAGAAAGAAAAATAAAAAAGAACAAAATAAATGGCAGTGAGGTGGACTGGTGTGTGGGGGCAAGGTCAACTCAGGGTAGCAGTGAGCCAGTGCACTGGTGACACTCTATCTGTGGTGGTATGGCGGGGGCTGGCAGGAGCGGGGTGGGGGGGAAGCAGCTTATAAGGCTATGTTGGAGTGAGAAAGAAAAGTATGAAAGGAAAAAAAGTCAGCACAGCAGGGTCCAGTGAGTGGGGGCAGGGTGGACCCAGGGTCCTGTGGGAAGTGAGGGGAGGTGGCTTATGGGGCTGGGGGGGAAGAAAAGAAAGAAAAGAGAGCCAAAAAAAAATGACGGTGCAGCAGGAGCAGGTGAGGGGTGGACCTGAGGTGGTAGCGGACTGGTGGCTATATAGCTGAGGTGGCATAGCGTGGCCTGGTGGGCAGGGGTGGAGGTGGTATAGGGGGCTAGGTGAGAGAGAGAAAGAAAAGAAAGAAAGGGGGAAAAATGACATGGCAGGAGCCGGTGGGTGGGGATCGGGTGGACCGGGGCTGGCAGCGAGACTGTCTCTCTAGCTGAGCAGTGTGGCATGGCCCATCAGGGAGGGGTAGAGGTGGCAAAAGGGCCAGAAGGGTGAGTGGTAGGAAAGTGTGTTTCACTGGTTTCCGGGTGTCTGTCTCCTGTTGGAAGCTCTATGAAGTTGCCTTCCTGTACTCACTGACTGTGCTCCAGGATAGTGACCCCGTGCTGTGTTAGTTGGCAGGGACCCTCCACTCTGTGTCTCTCCTTGTTCTCTGTTTTCTGTCAATTTCTTCTTCTATTTGATATTTGCTCTAGTTCTTTATCCCATCATTTGATGCTTAGGGGTCCTGGATTGATGTTTGTATCTGTTTTACTTAGTTTTTCAGGTCTTTACTGCAGAGGGATGGTATGGTGTGTCTGTCTTTGGCGCCATGTTGGCCGCATCCCCCCCCGACCATAAATCTTTACAGAGGGAGACAGTCACATCTTTCTCCCACTGAGCAGCTGGTAGGTTTGAACTGCTGACCTTTCAATTAGCAGTCAAGTGCTTAACCACTGTACCACCAGGGCTCCTAGATGAGACAGGTACTGGTACAATTAGCCTCAATCTTACAAATAAGGTAACAGAAATGCAGAGAGGTTAAGTGACAACAGTCCAGGGTCACAAAACTAGTAAGGGCAGAGCTGAGATGTGAACATATGCAGTTTGATTCCAATCTGAACTCTAAGCACCACCCTAATTGCCTCCAGTATACCAATTTTAGAGGGAAGGACTGAGGCTTGGAGAGGTCACACATTATGGGAGGGACCTAATTAGACTTGAATGCAAGTATCTGGACCCCAAGCTCAATGTTATAACCAGGCAACATGCCTCCATCAATCCATCAATGACTTACTTCAGCATCTTGCCAGATATACAGAATCAATTTCTTGAGCTAAACCAAAAAAAGAATAAAAAATATTCCCTAGTGAAGCATCATATCATCAAATATGTTGTTATTATGACATTAGTAGTGTCCAGAAACGTTATCAAAATGTTATAAAGTTGATAATATCTTTTGTGGGCCAGGAGAATTTCTCAAACCAATCTCCAAGGTAAATTTTCCCTTCTTCACTTTTGCTCCCCTCCCTGGCTTTTGCAACCTCTCTTGACTTTCTCTTTCTCAATGTCTCCCATTCACAAACAAGGAGTGAAGCACATGGATTCAATAATTAAGGCAATGATTCATGTATACTTTCATGTAATCAACAAAAAGAGTGATGTCAGGCCCAAGAATTCATTCTAGTTGTATATCATTTTAAAAGAGTTGACGCACATGACCTTTAGAGAGGAAAAAAATAAAATTAAAAAAAAACAAAAGCAAGAGTTGGGGCCAAGACGACGGAGTAGTCAGCCACTTCTTGTAGTCCCTCTTACAACAAAGACCCAAAAAAAATAAGTGAATCAATTATATATGACAATCTAGGAGCCCTGAACATCAAAGGCAAAGTTGAGGAATTGGACTAAGTGGTAGGGGGAGGGACACATGGTTCAGAAGCAGTGAGGAGTTGCCAGATCTGAACCAGCAGGAACTGGTACCCTGCAGCAGGTGCATTTTGTGAGGCAAGCAGTGGTGCTCAGGACGTGTTTTCCACATTGAAAGAGACTGAGTGATGGAGAGTCTACTCAAGCCTCTAGAACCAGTGAAAAGTAGTGCTCAATAGGCAAAAGATAAGTACTTGCGTCTAACATACCATGCTAATCAAAAAACACCCCCTTTAGGTAAAAACTCTCCCCATTTACCTGCCTTCTCACTGCTCCGCAGCAGGTCCCGGGCCAACTTCAGCCATTGCCGCATCTCCTGGACCAGAAGTAAGGCCCTGTCATGTGCACTGAGCCATTCTCCTGGCCTTGGAGAGGGGAAAAATTAACAAACAGGAATAAATAATCTGCTAGCTCCCCTAAACTGAAAATTTAGGGTAGCTGCAGCTCCTTTGCCTAGGCACAGGCATAAGGGGTCCACAGACTTTGAATGCCTTTCACACCTGCATAGACTTGTGTGGGCCCATTTCAACAGCATAGGCCCTCATTAGCACAGTACAATGGGGTATATACCTGAAGCCTAAATTGAACTGTTGGCTATATGGTGGAGTGGCAGTTTTGCAACATTTGACACCACACTGCCCATTAAGCAGGGTCCTCACCTACCCACATCAAGGGCCAGAGGACTGGCGGCTCCACCCATGCCACCTACCTACCCCTGATGGGGGTCCAAGAATAAGTAGTGCCTCCCAGTCCTTACGGCCAACAGCATTTGATGCCTATAGTCTGGCTGCAAAACTCACCCACCTATGTGCTCTAGGGAACATGGACACACTTTCCTCCCAGACACTCAGCGGCAGCCATCATGCCCCTGCTTTGCTCAGTGCATGACCCCCTACTGCTGCCAGATACCTGTGCCTACACCAATCACCCCTGCCAGTCTAGGACTGTAGGTGAGAGACTGTACCACATACTTGGTGACCAACTACCTGGACACATGAGCTGAATTCATACAAGAAAAGTAAATGGCCTCCTGGGCTCACATACCTAGTAACAGATCTAACCACCCAGTGACAGGATGTTAGAGCTTCAAAGGTGGCAATAATCAAACTAGCTCACATTAGCAGCCTATTTTGGCCCATCAAAACAAAACAAAACAAGAAGCTATGACACAGTAAGCAAACATAAGATAAATAAATATAATAACTTATTGACGGCTCAGAGACAACAGTCAATATCAAATCACATAAAGAGGCAGACCATAATGGCTTTAGCAAGCTCCCAAAACAAAGATCAAGAAATTTTCTGGAGAAAGAGAACTTCTTGGAATTTCTGGAAGTAGAATATATAAGATTAATATACAGAACTCTTCAAGAGATCAGGAAGGAGATCAGGCAAAATCTCTGACAAAATAGACTTTAAAGTAAAATCCACCACAAAGGATAAGGAAAGACACTATATAATGATTAAAGGGTCACTCCACCAGGAGGACATAACCATAATAAATATTTATGCACCCAACAACAGGGCTCCAAAATACATAAAACAAACTCTAATAGCATTGAAAAAAGAGATAGACAGGTCCACAATAATAGCAGGAGAATTCAACACACCACTTTCAGAGAAGGACAGAACATCCAGAAAGAAGCTCAATAAAGACACAGAAGATCTAAATGCCACAATTAACCAACTTGATCTCAT
>NW_004444189.1:555600-567993 GCF_000243295.1 Trichechus manatus latirostris
TCACTGGAGAATTCTACCAAACTTTCAGAGAAGCGTTAACACCACTACTACTAAAGCTATTTCAGAGTATAGAAAAAGATGGAATACTCCCAAACTCATTCTATGAAGCCAGCATAACCCTGATACCAAAACCAGGTAAAGACACCACAAAGAAGAAAATTACAGACTGATATCCCTCATGAACATTGACACAAAAATCCTCAACAAAATTCTAACCAATAGAATTCATCAACATATCAAAAAAAATAATTCACCATGACCAAGTTGGATTTATACCAGGTATGCAGGGATGGTTCAAAGCTAGAAAAACAATCAATATAATCCATAACATAAATAAAACAAAAGATAAGAACCACGTGATCTTATCAACTGATGTAGAAAAGGCATTTGACAAAGTCCAACACCCATTCATGATAAAAACTCTCAGCAAAATACAAATAGAAGGGAAATTCCTGAACATAATTAAGGGCATTTATACAAAGCCAGCAGCCAACATCATCCTAAGTGGAGAGAGTCTGAAACCATTCTCCTTGAGAACAGGAACCAGACAAGGATGCCGTTTATCACCACTCTTATTCAACATTGTGCTGGAGGTCCTAGCCAGGCCAATAAGGCAAGAAAAAGAAATAAAGGACATCCAAATTGGTAAGGAGGAAGTAAAAGTGTCCCTATTTGCAGATGATATGATCTTATACACAGAAAACCTCAAAGAATCCACAAGAAAACTACTGGAACTAATAGAAGACATCAGCAAAGTATCAGGATACAAGATAAAAATACAAAAATCAGCTGGATTCCTCTACACTAACAAAGAGAACTTTGAAAAGGAAATCACCAAATCAATATCATTTACAATAGCCCCCAAGAAGATAAAATACTTAGGAATAAACCTAACCAGAGACGTAAAAGACCCATATAATGAAAACTACAAGACAATACTGCAAGAAACCAAAAGAGACCTACATAAGTGGAAAACCATGCCTTGCTCATGGATAGGAAGACTCAACATTGTGAAAATGCCAATTCTGCCCAAAGCCATCTACAGATACAATGCAATCCCAATCCAAATTCCAACAGTATTTTTTAATGAGATGGAGAAACAAATCACCAACTTCATATGGAAACAGAAGAGGCCCTGGATAAATACAGCATTACTGAAGAAGAAGAACAAAGTGGCAGGCCTCACACTACCTGATTTTAGAACTTATTATACTGCCACAATAGTCAAAACAGCCTGGTACTGATACAACAACAGATGCATAGACCAATGGAACAGAATTGAGAATCCAGACGAAAATTCATCCACCTACGAGCAACTGATATTTGACAAAGGCCCAAAGTCCGTTAATTGGGGAAAATACAATCTCTTTAACAAATGGTGCTGGCATAACTGGATATCCATCAACAAAAAACTGAAACAAGATCTATACCTCACACCATACACAAAAACTAACTCAAAATGGATCAAAGACCTAAATATAAAAACTAAAAAGATAAGATCATGGAAGCAAAAATAGGGACAATGCTAGGAGCCCTAATACATGGCATAAACAGAATACAAACCATAAATAACAACACACAAACACCAGAAGAGAAACTAGATAGCTGGTAGCTCCTAAAAATCAAACACTTATGCTCATCGAAAGACTTCACCAAGAGAGTAAAAAGACAACATACAGACTGGGAAAAAAATTTTGGCTATGACAAATCCCATCAGTGTCTAATCTCTAAAATCTACAAGATACCACAAAACTTCAACAACAAAAAGACAAATAACCCAATTAAAAAATGGGCAAAGGAAATGAACAGGCACTTCACCAAAGAAGACATTCAGGCGGCTAACAGACCCATGAAGAAATGCTCACGATCATTAGCCGTTAGAGACATGCAAATCAAAACTACAATAAGAGACCATGTCTCACCCCAACAGGGCTAGCATTAATCCAAAAAACACAAAATAATAAATTTGGAGAGATTGTGGGGAGACAGGAACAGTTGTACACTGTTGGTGGGAAGGTAAAATGGCACAACCACTTTGGAAATCAATTTGGCACTTTCATAAAAGGCTAGAAATAGAAGTGTCATATGATCCAGCTATCCTGCTCCTTGGAATACATCCTAGAGAAATAAGAGCCGTCACACGAATAGATATATGCACACCCATGTTCATTGCAGCACTGTTCACGATAGCAAAAAGATGGAAACAACCTAGGTGCCCATCAATGGATGAATGGATAAACAAATGGAACACTATGCAACAATAAAGGATAACAATGAATCCGTGAAAAATCTCATAACATGGAGGAATCTAGAAGGCAGTATGCTGAGTGAAATTAGTCAGTTGAAAAAGGACAAGTATTATATAAGACCACTATTGTAAGAACTCAAGAAAAGGTTTAAACACAGAAGAAAACACTCTTTGATGGTTACCAGGGTGGGGAGGGAGGCAGAGGGGTATTCACTAACTAGATAGTAGACAAGAATTATCTCAGGTGAAGGGAAGGACAGCACACACTACAGGGGAAGTTGGCACAACAACCGGACTAAACCAAAAGTGAAGAAGTTTTCTGAATACAACCAAACACTTCCAGGGACAGACTAGCAGGAGTAAGGGTCTGGGGACCATGATTTCAGGGGACACCTAGGTCAACTGGCATAACAAAGTTTATTAACAAAATGTTCTGCATCCCACTTTGTTGAGCGGTGTCTGGGATCTTAAAAGCTAGCGAGTGGCCATCTAAGATGCATCAATTGGTCCCAACCCACCTGGAGCAAAGGAAAATGAAGAACACCAAAGACACAAAGAAAATAGCCCAAAAGACAAAAGGGCCACATAAACCAGAGACTCCATCAGCCTGAGACCAGAAGAACTAGATGGTGCGTGGCTACCGCCCTGACAGGGAACACAAAAGAGAGTCCCTGACGGAGCAGGAGAAAAGTGGGGAACTCAAATTCTAGGAAAAAGACCAAACTTAATGGTCTGACGGAGACTGGAGGGACCCTGGAAGATATGGCCCCTGGACTCTCTGTTAGCCCAAAAGTAAAACCATTCCAGAAGCCAACTCTTCAGACAAAGATTAGACTGGACTATAAGACATAAAATGATACTTGCAAAGTGTGTGCTTCTTAGCTCAAGTAGATACATGAGTCTAAATGAGCAGCTCCTGTTGGGAGGTAAGATGTGAAGGCAGAAAGGGACAGGAGCTGGTTGAATGGACACGAGAAATCCAGGGTGGAAAGGAGGAGTGTGCTGTCACAGTATGTGGAGTGCAACTAGGGTCACATAGCAGTGTGTGTATGTTTTGTATGAGGAACTAACTTGAACTTTAAACTTTCATTGAAAGCACAATAAAAATAAAAATAAAAAAAAGCAAAAGATAGCTCGGACCTGCCATCTGCAATGATTGGTTACACAGAAGAGCTCCATGGAATTCTGAAGCCATTTGGGTTTTGTTAAGTTTGCTGATACAGCATGAACTGTGATCTCTACCACTTTAAACTGTTTAATGACTTTTGGATAAGCCTTCAGAGTTAAATGGTTAAGTCACCAAATGCTCCATAAAATAATTATGCAAACAATGTTCTGGATAATTATCTAACATGAGCAGAAGCACACAGCTGCTAAGATATATAATTGCTGTTTCATCAAGGCTGGCTATTGTATTTACATAATTCCTTTACTGATCTTAGTCTGGTTTGCTGGGAGAGCACTAACATAATGGCTCATGAAATGAGCAAGTTAAAGGCACAGCTCCAGTTCCAGCTGGTAGATAACAAGAGTAACTCACTTTGATTTTTTTATTTTTTAGGGCCTTCAAATACATCCATAATGAACAAGTACATAACTTATATGTATATTTGTGTGGACTTGCATATTTAAATTGGTACGTTTGGGCAGAGATAAATATTTTTAACTTTATTGGATGTAAATATACATATAGAAAAGTACACATATCATAATTGTACAGTTCACTAGCTGAATACCCTCACATAACCAGCACCCTGAGCAAGAAACACAATATTACCAGAACTTCAATAGTCCCCTTGTCCCCGTTCTCATTTCTACTTCCTCCCAGGGCAGCTACTAACCTGACTTCTATCAGCAGAGATTAATTTTACCTGCTTTGTTGTCATTTTAAATGAAATAACGTAGTGTGAACTCTTTTGTATCTAGCTGTTTTTGTTCAACAGCTTGTTTGTAAGACTGATGTTTGTAAAATTCATCCATATTGTTGCAATTTGTTCATTCTCACTGCTCTATAGTATTCCATTGTGTGAAAGCACTACGGTTTATTTACCATTCTAACGTTGATAGGCGTTTGGATAGTTTCATTTTGGGGTTATTACGAATAAAGCTGCTATGAATAATGTAGTGCATATTTCCAGATAAACGTATGCACACATTTCTCGTGTCTATACCCAGGAGTAGAATTCCTGGGTTGTAGGATATGCATATCTTCAGCTTATAATAACAGAATAGACAGGCAAGAATGTCTGAAATCATAGCATTTGTTCCTGTTGTTGTTAGGTGCCTTCGAATTGGTTCCAACTGACAGTGACCCTGAGCACAACAGAATGAAACACTACCTGGTCCTGCGCTACTCTCAAAATTGTTGCTATGTTTGAGCCCATTGTTGCAGTCACTGTGTCAATACATCTTGTTGAGGGTCTTCCTCTTTTTCACTATTTACTTACCAAGCATGATGTCCTTTTCCAGGGACTGGTCCCTCCTGACAACATTGCCAAAGTACATGAGGTGAAGTCTTGCCATTCTCACGTCTAAGGAGCATTCTAGCTGAACTTCTTCCAAGACAGATTTGTTCTTTCTTCTGGCAGTCCATGGTATATTCAATATTCTTCACCAACACCATAATTCAAAGGCATCAATTCTTCTTTGGCCTTCCTTATTCATTGTCCAGCTTTCGCATGCATAGGGGGCAATTAAATATATCAGGGCTTGGGTCAGGCACACCTTAGTCCTCAAAGTCACATCTTTGCTTTTTAACACTTTAAAGAGATCTTTTTGCAGCAGATTTGCCCAATGCAATATGTTGTTTGATTTCTTGACTGCTGCTTCCATGCGTGTTGATTGTGAATCCAAGTAAAATGAAATTCTTGAAAATGTCAATATTTTTTCCACTTATCGTGATATTGCATATTGGTCCAGTTGTGAGAATATTTGTTTTCTTTATGGTAAGGCGTAGTCTTTGCTCTTCATCAGTAAGTCCTTCAAGTCCTCTTCACTTTCAGCAAGCAAGGTCGTGTCATCTGCATATCGCAGGTTGTTAATGAGTCTTCCTCCAATTCTGATGCAGCATTCTTCTTCATGTAGGCCAGCTTCTTGGATAATTTGCTCAGCATACAGATTGAATAGATATAGTGAAAGGATGCAACCTTGACGCACACCTTGCCTGATTTTAAACCATGCAGTATCCCCTTGTTCTGTTTGAACAACTGCTGTTTGTTCTATGTACAGGTTCCTCATGAGCACAATTAAGTGTTCTGGAATTCCTATTCTTTGCAATGATATCCGTAATTTGTTATGATTCACATAGTCAAATGCTTTTGCATAGTCAATAAGACACAAGTAAACATCTTTCTGGTATTCTCTACTTTCAGCCAAGATGCATCTGACATCAGCAGTGATATCCCTGGTTCCACATCCTCTTCTGAATCCATCTTGAATTTCTGGCAGTTCCCTGTTGATGTACTGCCGCAACCATTTTTGAATGATCTTCAGCAAAATTTACTTGTGTGTGACCTTAATGACATTGTTCAATAATTTCTGCATTCTGTTGGGTCACCTTTCTTTGGAATGGGCACAAATATGGATCTCTTTCAGTCAGTTGGCCAGTAGCTGGCTTCTAAATTGCTTGGCATAGGCGAGTGAGTACCTTCAGTGCTGCATTCATTTGTTAAAACATCTCAATTGGTATTTTGTCAATTCCTGGAGCCTTGTTTTTTGCCAATGCCTTCAGCACAGCTTGGACTTCTTTCTTTAATACTGTCGGTTCTTTATCATGTGCTACCCCCTGAAATGGTTGAACGTCCACCAATTCTTTTTGGTACCGTGACTCCATGTTCCTTCCATCTTCTTCTAATGCTTCCTGCATTGTTCAGTATTTTACCGAAAGAATTCTTCAATATTGCAACTTGAGGCTTGAATTTTTTCTTCAGTTCTTTCAGCTTGAGAAATGCTGAGCGTGTTGTTGTCTTTTGGTTTTCTAACTCCAGGTCTTTCCACTTTTACCTAACATTAATTGTCATTTACAAAAAGACCAAATGAAACCCACTGCCTCTGAGTCGATTCCGACTCGTAGCAACCCTATAGGACAGAGTAGAACTGCCCCACAGAGTTTCCAAGGAGCCGCTAGTGAATTTGAACTGCCGACCTTTTGGATAGCAGTTGAGCTCTTAACCACTGTGCCATCAGGGCTCCAGTTTACATTTACCCAGCATTAATTACTTAACTCATCCAGACATCTATCCGTGCCCATCCAGTCATTAACTAATTTAACAAACATATATTTTTTTGAATACTTTATTTGTTTCAGGGCAGTTCTAAGCAGAGATTTTTAACAGGATTCAAAGATAGACTTCAGGGGTCTCTGAGCTTCCAGATATCATATGGAGTGGAACACAGGGCAAGTTCTTCCATTAGACTCTCTTAGGACTCTGTGTATCTCCCTTTCCAAAAAATGTTAAGAAACACTGCTTTAGAGATATGTGGAATAAATGATTATGAAAACTGTATAAAATATTATGTGATTATCTATGCAAAAATCGCAAATTAAGTAGACAACAGACTCCCCACCAGCACAGGATAACAAAATAAGATCTTCAAAGTGCTGAGAGAAAATATTAACCTAGAATAATATGCCAAGCTCCGTTATCATTCAAATGTGCAGTGCAATAAAGAAATGCATTTTCAGGGAAACAAGGACTGAGTTTATCAACTTTAATTCCTTACCAAAATAAATTTTCTGGATATACTTCAGAAAATAGATATATTTAACCCCAAAGTAAAAAGAGGGGTGCAAGATGGAATGATGAGCAAAGAAATTTGTAAACATGTTTGCAAATCTAAAGAAGCACTGTGGAACAAAAAAGAAGATCAGTTAGGCATTGTTCAAATAATAAGAAACTAAAATGCTAGATGACAATAACATGGACAAGGGGAAGGAGCTCTCTGGAGCTCAAGTTCACTGTATTATTCAGGAAGAAGATAGAGACAGTTTTACTTTACAGTTTAAGCAAGTATGCTCTTAAAATTTTAAGGATAACCTCAAAAGGAATAGAAGAAAGATGTATCATTTCCAAACAAGTACATGGAAAAGAAAGGATAAAAGTACACTAGATTGATTTCATAAGAAGCAGGAAGGAGAATGTAAAAAGCTAACAAAAGGCATAATGGATAGAATAAAACAAAGCAATATAGTAGAAAGAATCTACCTGTACCAGTAATCTCAGTAAATATAAACATATTAAATTAGTCTGTTCAAAGACAGAGATCCTCAGATTATTTTTGCAAAACAAAATCCATCTAGGTGCTGTTTATAAGAGATACACATAAAGCATGATGACCTGAAAGACTGAAAGAGATGGAAAAGATAAACCAGATAGACTAACATTGCTGTAGAAGCAATATTAATGCAAAAGAGACAGAGAGAAAGAATCATTTGGAATAAAGAAGGTCGTGGTTTAATGATTAAAGAGCAATTCACGGGAAAGTGATAGTAATGCTGAATCTGTGTGTTCTTAACAAAACAGGCTTCAAACTTATAAAATAAAATTGACATATTTATATCAATGGGAAATATTTTTGCATTTCTCTCTCATAAATGGATTAAGAAGTGAAAATTGGTAATGATATAGACATTTTGAACAACCTAATTCACAAGCCAGATTAAAGGAGACCCATACAGAAGCCTGTATTCTTCAAATAGAAAATTCACATTCTTTTCAAGAACACATTGAAAACACTGACTACATACCAGGCCACAAAAGAAGTCCCAAGAAGTACCAAAGAATTGATAACATAGACCACATTCTCTTTCTACAATGCAATGATATTAGACATCAGCAACAACAAAAAAGAGCCCTGAAAATCCTCCATATGTTTGGAAACAAAAATGATCTTATAAATATTCATGAGTCCGAGAAGAAATAGCAGTGGAACTTTTGAAATATTTAGAACTGAATGACCACAAAACACTACCTAGAAAAACTCATGGGATGCCAGCATGGTCTTAAATTTGCATTTATTAAAACAATGTGGTAACTTCAATGAAAAACCTAGGCAAGGTTATTGTGGAGGAGAAGGGGCTCAGGGAAGTGTCTGAAGGAGGAATGTCTGATCTGAGAATTAAAAGATAGTTAGGAAAGAAGAGATGGAAGAGGAACCTAGAGGAGAACATTCTTGAAAAAAAAATTAGTGGTAAATTATTACAGGTTATGCCAGTGTTTTGAAGGACCTACTGTAATTGGAAGGTCCTATTTTGAAGGGAGAAAGTACATAGTTATTCTAGACATATCCTGATGTCCCCCAGGCCACATGGAAAGGACATTATTGATTATAATTAACTCTGCCGTAATTGATAAACACTTTAGGTTTTCTTTCATATATTTACAGTGCTGCTAAATGTGTACTACTCTTATGTAGGGTTATTGTGGGTTTCTTAACTTAAAACTTACATTAATCTTTTATTAATGTCTTTTCCATTTTTTAAAATATCCATCAAAATGTACAAGACTCCTTCCCAAAAAGCAAACTTCAGTTTGTCCCAGAAGCGTGATCAAAAGCAGGAACTTGTATTTCATCAATTAGCTAAATAATATTTCCCTTGTATTTCAATTCAACTGAGGAGTGTCAGACATTTATGAGTTCACGTTTTCACATATAACATAGTTCCTTTAGAAACAACTGTAAAAATAACTAAGATCAGCCCTCTCATTTTATAAACAAGAAAACCAAGCCTCAGGTCCTTAAGGGGCTTGCCCAAGGTCACACATCTAGTAAGTGGGAGAGCCTGAATTAGGACCCAGGCCTCTTGATTTACAGAGTGTTCCACGCTAACCAACATTTAAACAAAATATGAATTTCTTTTGTCCACTTTGACTGTTCATGAGTCCTTTAAATGGGCTAGCTGCTGCGTCTGCAAAGTTACTGTAACACAGAATATTACAGCAGTCCTGTATCCCATCTCTCCACTAGGGAATGAATGAGATGCCAGCGAAGGTCACCTGATTCTGGGAGGAAATGACTGCATTCTCTTATGGCCATCTAGTCTAGGTTAATAGTATGGGGAAAAGCCTGCTGGGGATTAGGGGAGAAGAGCTTAAAATCCCTCAATTTCCTAGATAAATGAAAAAGTAGTAAAAAAAAAAAAAAAACAAAAACAAAAAACTGAGACATAGAGAAAGCCTGACAAATAGCTATTATTTTACATTTAAAGGAAAGGCCCAAATCAACTGATTCATCTATGCTGAAATGTGAATTTGTCATTATAATAGCAAAAGTATTTGGTAGCTAATATTTTCCCAGTCCAGTTTTCTACCCAACAGACATAACCCATTACTGAAAGACAAAAATACAGGACAAAAGACAATACAAAACATTGGGGAGGCCAGCACAAATTGTACAAGGCAAGGTCATGGAAGCTCCATAGACACATCCAAACTCCCTAAGGGACCGAATTGCTGGGCTGAGAGCTGTGGGGACCATGGCCTCAGAGAACATCTAGCTCAATTGGCATAACATAGTTTATAAAGAAATGTTCTACCTTCTACCTCGATGAGTAGCGTCTGGGGTCTTAAAAGCCTATGAGCGGCCATCTAAGATACTCCACCTGTCTCACCCCTTCCAGAGCAAGGGAGAATGAAGAAAACAAGTTACAAGGGAAAAATTAGTCCAAAGGACTAATGGACCACAACTACCATAGCCTCCACCAGACTGAGTCCAGTACAACTAGATGGTGCCCGGCTACCACCACTGACTGCTCTGACAGGGATCACAACAGAGGGTCTTGGACAGAGCTGGAGAAAAATGTAGAACAAAATTCTAACTCAAAAAAAAGACCAGTCTTACTGGCCTGACAGAGACTGGAGAAACCTCAAGAGTATGACCCCTGGATGCCTTTTTAGCTTAGTAATGAAGTCATTCCTGAAGTGCACCCTTCAGCCAAAGATTAGACAAGCCCATAAAACGAACAGAGACTAAAGGGGCACACTAGCCCAGGGGCAAGGACTAGAAGGCAGAAGGGGACAGGAAAACTGGTAATAGGGAACCCAAGATTGAGAAGGGAGAGTGTTGACATGTTGTGGGGTTGTTAACAAATATCATAAAACAATATGTGTACTAACTGTTTAACGAGAAGCTAGTTTGTTCTGTTAACCTCCATCTAAAGTACAATTAAAAAAAATACAGGACAAGAAGCAGTCTGGACGGGGGAGAAGGAGGAGGAGGGCAGGGATTAGCATAGTCTTGTTTTCAATAGTGTTTTTGAAGGAATCACCACAGAACTGATCAGGATTCAGGCAACCATCTGCTGATAGTTCTCCCAGAGCCCTCTTGTTCCATATTTGACCCATTCAATCTTACAACTTAGAGAGGTTATGCAGCTTTGGGGAAATTTTGTCATGGATTTGCTGTACCAATTTCACAAAAAGAGGGAGTGTGATGAAAATTACTGAGAAACTTCAGAAGCAGAAAAATGGTTGAATTTACAGCAAACCAGACTCTGAAGATTGAAAAAGTGGGTAGAGTGCAATGGAGTGTGCATTACTCTTGGAAAAAATGTGACCCAATCATTAATGGAGCTATTGTGTGACTTAACTGAGATGCATTATCTAAATGACCAGGTGACATTGGTCAAGGTATTGGTGACCTTGTGATAAAATACCTAAATGGGGGCCCAGCTTACTTCAGATCACTTTCCTAATAAAATCAGTTTTATTTTTTTTCCCTGCTAGCCCAGTAAGATATGTTTTAGAATGGAGAAGATACTTTCAATAAAATAATACATTACCTTTGTTTAGTGCCTGATAATTTGCAAAATGCTTTCACATCCATCTTTTAATTTAATCTTCAAAACAACCTCATGAAGTGTATTATTTGTCCCCATTTTAGAGATAAAAGAAAAAAATATTCAGAGAGGGTGACTTACCAACAACCACACTGATAATGGATCTTAGAGCATAGCCTGGTTCTCCCAAGTCCAAGTCAACTCCTCTCCCACAACCCCGTGTTGTTTTTCAGATGACACGCTGGGTTTCAGTCTCATATTATTACTCTTTCAGTTGCAGAATAGCCAAGAATAACAGTTACAAACACCTCACCAACCCTTATCCCTCCTATACTTTACTCTGCAATCTTCAAAGAGGTTGAAAGAAGCAGTGTTTCTGTAGCCAGGAAGACTCTGATTTCAGGAGGAATTCTTTACTTCATCCCAAACAGGCTCAGTAGTGGAGAGAAATCTGTCAGCTGTCAAAATGCTATCTTCCTTCCCCTTCCACACTCAGAAAGACAGGTCATTTACCACCTGCCAGAGAGAAGTCTGAGAATTGGGCTAACTCTTCATTCCACACTGCCCTTAGCGTGGAATGAAATAAAATCTTAATTCATAATTCAAAATATTATATACTGAAAATGAGCTGTTGTGCCTAAAGATAGTTACTCTGGGTTGTTGGAGCTTTGTTTCAGACACACTCTGAGTTATGTTGTACAATATATTCCTTTAAAATAAAAAGAAAAAATGATAAAATGTCATTGGATTGATTGCTTATAACACAAAATAATTGTTCTGAAAGTTACAAGGAGTTTGGAGCAGTTTCACAAACCATTAGGTGGCAACGCTTGAACCAGTGATAGAAAATGGTCCCTAGAAGAAGATAATGTAAAGGAATCAGGACAATTGACATAAAAACTGCATATTAACCATACGATCCAGCAATTCCACTCCTTGGAATATAACATACAAGAGCCATCTGTACACCCAAGTTCATTGCAGCACTGTTCACGATAGCAAAAAGTTGGAAACAACCTAGGTGCCCATCAACAGACGAATGGATAAACAAATTATGGTATATTCACACAGTGGAATACTACGCAGTGATAAAGAACAACAATGAATCCGTGAAACATCTTATAACATGGAGGAATCTGGAAGGCATTATGCTGAATGAATTTAGTCAGTCACAAACGGACAAATATTGTATAAAACCACTATTATAAAAACTCAAGAAAAGGTTTAAACACAGAAGAAAACATTCTTTGATGGTTACAAGGGTGGGGAGGGAGGGAGAGAGTTATTTACTAACTAGATAGTAGATAAGAATTATCTTAGGTAAAGGGAAGGACAGCACACACTACAGGGGAAGTCAGCACAACTGGAC